>NC_069380.1:64155000-64455000 GCF_027475565.1 Acinonyx jubatus
GATAATGACCACACGAGCTTTAAGAACTGCCTGAAGTTTCATCCAGGGGATGGGTTGACTGCATGTTTGCATCGGAGAGAAAGAATAAAGCTGTTTTCCACCTGCACCCTACTAGGCTCAATTCACTCAAATGGTTCTGGGCGGCCCGCACATGCCTTGCAATATGCCATCGGTACACATTATAAAAAAATTCCCTTTGTGAAGTTTGCATGAACACCACCCGTGCAGGAAATCTGTGTTAGCCATTTGCTAGTCAGGTAGAACTAAGACATTAATTGCAAGAGAAAATAAAAGATCATCAAAACTATGGGCTTTGGGGCTTGGTTTTGGAAAATTCCCTTGGTTTGCCTATGAGCTTCATTTATCCTAATTTTTTTTCCTTTCCTGAAATTTTAAGTTTCTTTTGGTTTCAATTTGCAATTTTGAGAAATTTAAACGTATTGAAAATGGAAAGAATATCTTATGGACACTCATACACCCTTCACTGAAATTCAACAATTGTGAACCACTTGCCACATTTATTATATTGATACTCATCCCATCCATATGCATAGCTATATTTATTTGGTTAAAACATCTGAAAGACATAATAATGATGCTTCACCCCTTTGGCATGAACCTCCTAAGAACACAGTCATTTTCCTACACAACCATAGTACCATTAACGTGCACTCGGGGAAGTCATCATTGATGTAATATTGCCTAATATGCATTACATATTCAAAGTTCTTCGTTTTTTCCCCATAATATCCTTTTTGTGTCCCCCTCATTGAAGATACTATCAAGAACCACGTGTTGCATTTAGTCATCATGTTTCTCTGGCATCTTTAGAGTAGTTATTTCATCTTTACTGACCTATTTTAAGAGTCAATAAAGTTAAAGCCAGTTGTTTTGTAGAATGACCGTCAACTGAATTTGCCTGATTGTTCCCTCATGAATAGATTCAGATTAAACATTTTTGGCAAGAAAATCACAGAGACAATATTAGTTCTTCTCAATACTTCACTCCAGGAAGCAAGTACTGTTTGTTCCTCCCTTTACTGGTGACATGAGGTTCAATCACTTGGTTAAGGTGGGGTATGCCAGAATTCTTCATATAAAGGTACTGTAGCAGTTACTCTGTAAGTATGTGTAAGTTTGATACTTTGAAACTCTGTACATACTGCTTGTGAACAACTTTTCACCCAAAGGTTTCAGCACCTGTTGATGGCCCTTGCCCGAATCAGTTATTCCATTTATGGCTGCAAAATGGTGATTGCTTTTCCAACTGTATGATTCTCATCACGAATATCACCTAGAATACTTCAGTGCAGAAAAGACTTTCCTCTCCTCCTTCCCCATTTTTTTTTCACCATGACTGTAAACTCATGAGTTACTTTTTAATTCAATGCCCTATACTCATTATCATTATTCTTTTGATGCCTGATTGTCCCAAATTTGGCCAGTGGGAAGCCCTTCAGGCTGGCTTTGATGTTCTTTTGGTATGTTCCCAACAGTTTCCAAGCCCGTCCTTACTTTCTGAAAAAGATATTACAGGCTCAACATGTAATTTCTTGCCACACACCAGAAATCAGCCACTTATCCAACAAGCCTGAATTTCTTTTAGTAGGATATCTTAATTAAGTGGGTACTAAGCATGCTGATTGTTACTTGGGAATCAGTAGTGTTCATTGGTATGTTCTATAAATTGTGCTAAGAAATATGTCCCTTTAAAAAAAAGTTTTAAGTAGCTATGTCCTTCATTTTATTTTTTTTAATTCTTTTTTGTTTTTTTTTTTTTTTTACTTTTGAGAGAGAAAGAGAGAGAGAGCAAGCAAGGGGGGGGGGGAGGAGAGAGAGGAAGAGGGAGACTCCCAAGCGGGCTCTCCATCAGCACAGAGTCCCACACTGGGCTGAAACCCACGAACCATGAGATCACGACCTGAACCAAAATCAAGAGTTGAATGTTTAACCCACTAAGCCACCGAGGTGCCCTAAGTCGTTCGTTTTAGTTAATATTATTTCAATTACTAACACTCACCAAAGTACACCCTTTGCTTTTGCTTTTTTTTTTTTAATTGAGGTGTAATGTATATATTACACTGTGTAAGTTTCAGGTGTACAACATGTTGATTTGGTACATTCATACTGCCGTACAATTACCTCCATAGCTTTAGCAACTACCTCTATCATATCACATGATTATCATTTCTGTCTCACTCTTTTCAACTTATCCTGTTTTATCATTTATGTTGAAGGGCATTGCCACTGACTTGTATTTATCACTATCTGCAAGATTTTTTAGGGAAGTGCGTTTGCCTCACTCATTCTTTCACATATTATGTATTTATTTATACAACATATTTCTATTTTCACTTCTGCATGTTGTGGACTCAGAGTAAACTTCCAGAAGAAGTAATCTCACACTGAATACCTGAGGTCCTCAGTTATGAGTAGTAAGTGTTTATCCAGGGGAAGCAGAAAGGAGGATACAGACAGGATGGGAGAAGGTATGGCATAGATGAGGGTCTCCAGCCATGGGATTCAATTATGACTGAGACAATAAATGAATTAAATGAGTTAATTTTCCAAAACATGGTAGTACATACACACAGTCCAGATGTGTCTGTAAAGCAAAACTGCTAAGAGAAGGAGCTATTGGGGAAAGTTTTTTAGAAAGGTTCTATTAAAAAGAAAACTCACTGGCTTTCTATACAGTACATATTTTTTAAAATACTATGGAAGATTTTTAACATAACCCTCCAAAAATGAGTCCATATTGTCAACATTCCTCTAACTGAACCCTTCTCAGTAGTTTTTTTTTGTTGATTTTATAAATTGTGAAATTAAATATTGAACAGGTACAAAATAATTTTTATTAAATATGCATAAGGCAAACAAACAAAAACACACAAACACCTGGGTACCCAAGACCCAATTTAATTAACAGAAAGTTACCGTCACATTCGAAGCCCAGTGCATTCCGGGGCATCCCATATACTTGCCTCATCCCTCGGCAGTAACCATTATTCTGAATTTAATATTATTATACATTTGCTCTCCTCTGCACAGTTAGTTCACCGAAGCGTTTGTATTCCTAAACTGTACCTTATTTAAAAATGTATGGTTTGGAACTTTATATACATGTAAACATACTCAGGGTGTTCTTTTGCAACATGATGTTCCCGACAATCTACTAAGTTTTTGCTTCATGTTGTAATTCATTCATTTTCAGTGATCTAGCATTTCATCAGATGAATATACCACAATTTACTTCTCTGTTCTAACGTGAATGGATTTTTGGGTTGTTTCCAGTTTTCTGATACCTCAAACCATGCTGCTGTGACCACTCTTGTGCATGTGTCCTGGGCGGGAGCTTCTCTGAGATGGGAGTGAAATTACCCACTAAGTGTGTGCATCTCAAATTAATTAGACAGTGTCAAACTGTTTCCCAAAATAATTTTGCCAATTTGCCATTCTACCACCTGTGTGTGTGTGTATTTTCTCCACATTCTCATCAATGCTTAATATTACCCAATGTTTTTAATTTTTCCACTGTGAAAAATGTCAGTATTTGATTGTGGTTTTTAATTTGCATCTCTCTAACTACTAGAAAGATTCAACACATTTTTCATATGTTATTGACCATTTGAGTTTTCTCTGATGTCAAGAATTGTTTAAGCCTTTTACCAGATGTTCTATGACATTTTCTCTTCCTTTTTGCTTCTAGGAATTCTTTATATATTCTGGATACTTCTATTTTGTCATTTATGTAAATTACATACATATTTGCCTATTGTGGCTTTTCTTTTGCCCAACTCTTCATAATGTCTTTTAGTACATATAAATCAAGAACTTTGATTTTTTTATGCTTTTTCTCTGATTTGGTTTAAAAATCCTTCTTTAGGGGCCCCTGGGTGGCTCAGTCAGTTGGGCAACTGACTTCGGCTCAGGTCTCAATCTCACGGTGTGTGGGTTCGAGCCCCGCATCTGGCTCTGTGCTGACAGCTCAGAACCTGGAGCCTGCTTCTGATTCTGTGTCTCCCTCTCTCTGTACCTCCCCTGCTCATGCTCTGTCTCTCTCTGACTCTCAAAAAATAAATAAATGTTAATAAAAAATTTTTTAAAAAATCCTTCTTTATACCAAATGTAATTATGACCCAAGGTTTATAAAGAATATCACATGAACACTCATAAACCTTTAACTTAGATTCAAGCTAAAGGTTAAATAGATTATTTTCTTAGAGTTTTGTAATTTTGGTTTATGGTCTAAAGTAGGATCCAATTTCATTTTTTCCTATTTATATGATTATTTTTCCAGAATAAATCACACTGAAGTCTCTTTTATACACAATCTGTAATGCCAGCTCAATCACAGATCAAACTTTGGTATCTGAATAAATCTGTTGCTGAAACTCACAATTCCACTAGTCAAATTGTCTATTCCTTTGCAAAACACTAAATTTATTACTACAACTACATAATAATTTTTGATAACTGGTAAGGAAATCTCTCCACTTTGTTCTTCTTTCAGAGTGAGCTTATTCTTGGCTTTATATTTTTCTATGTTAACTTTGGAATCATATTTTCAAGTTCAACAAAAAGCTTATTGGGATTTTTATTAGAATTGCAGTAAACTGATAGGTAAATTTTGGGAAGAAAAACATCTTTGTAATATTTATAATTGAAACCAAAAATATTACACGTCTGTTTATTTACATAGGTTTTCTTCAATGGCCTCCCATTAAGCTTTGCAACTTTCTCTAAAAATGTCTTGTTCAAGAGGTGCCTGGGTGGCTCAATTGTTTAAGTGTCCAATTCTTTTTTTTTTTTTTTTTTTTAGTGTTTATTTATTTTGGAAGGAGAGAGAGAGAGAGAGAGAGTGCGCGTGATCAGGGGAGGGGCAGAAAGAGAGGGAGACACAGAATACAAAGCAAGCTCCAGGCTCTGAGCCGTCAGCACAGAGCCTGAATTGGGCTCAAACCCACGAACCATGAGATCATGACCTGAGCCAAAGTCTGACGCTTAACTGACTGAGCCATCCAGGTGCCCCAGGTGTCCAACTCTTGATTTTGGTTCAGGTCATAATCTCATGGTTCCTAAGACTGAGTCCTGCGTCCAGCTCTGCATGTACAACACTCACAGCACAGAGCTCACAGCACAGAGCCTGTTTATTTTTATTTTTTTAATTTTTTTTTTAACATTGTTATTTTTATTTTTGAGACAGAGAGAGACAGAGCATGAAGGGGGGAGGGGCAGAGAGAGAGGGAGACACAGAACTGGAAGCAGGCTCCAGGCTCTGAGCCATCAGGCCAGAGCCCGACGCGGGGCTCGAACTCACGGACCGTGAGATCGTGACCTGAGCTGAAGTCGGAGGCTTAACCGACTGAGCCACCCAGGCGCCCCAGCACAGAGCCTGTTTAAAATTCGCTCTCATCCTCTCTCTCTGCCCCTCCCCTCCTCATGCGTGATCGCTCACTCTCTCTCTCTCTCAAAAATAAAATAAATAAATATCTAAAAAACAGTGTTAAGAAAATATCTTGCTCAAATTCTGTTAGATATATTTCTAGCTTCTGTAATTTTGATGGTATCATAAATGGCACCTTAATTTGAGAATACATTTTCTAAACTATCATATTGTGCAATTCAGTGGATTTTTATACATTGGTTTCATATCTAGCAGATTCATTAAACTCTATTATTACGTGGGGTTTTTTTTTTTGAGTATTCTTTCTAGATAATATTGTCTAACTAATGAGAGGTTGTTTCATGTTTTTTGTTGTTGTTTTCTCTTTGGCCTATTCTTTTTATTTCTTGTTATGCCTTATTGCTAGGACCTTTATACATTTTTAAAATTTTTTTTGAATGTTTATTTATTTTTGTAAGATAGAGCGACAGAGCATGAGCAGGGAAGGAGCAGAGAGAAAGGGAGACACAGAATTCAAAGCAGGCTCCAGGCTCTGAGCTGTCAGCACGGGCCCGATGCAGGGCTCGAACTCACAAACCATGAGATCATGACCTGAGCCAAAGTTGGACACTTAACCAACTGAGCCACCCAGGTGCCCCAAGGACCTTTATACATTTTTAAATGTAAGTGTGGATATTGAACTCCAGTGCCTTGGGCAAAGACTTTTAACATTTCACTATTAAGTAACACATTTGCATTCATCCTTTGTCATGTTAAGGAAATTTACTTCTAGTCCTGAGTTGGTTCCCCTAACCTTTTGTTTGAAAAATTTCAAACATCAGAAAGGCTGTAACAATAATAGAGTGAAAATCCATATACTCTCTGCTTTAAATATATTAAAATACTTATTTTATATTCTATGTCTGATCATTTCAATATTTGATGTTTTCTAAGCCCAGGGGTGGTATTTCTACTTGACCCTTATACCATATGTATAGCTCTTTGTGGTCTGAGATTGATGTGTGGATTCTGCTACAAGGTACTCACCTTGTGCTGGTCCTGGGCTGTGTATCTGGCTTACCTTGTCCTGGGAAGGAATGAAGTCTAAAGTTCAAGGTGTCCTGGTTCAGCAGATGCCCTTAAGATAAAAGCTCACATCAGTCCCGTGCCTTCTTCTCTGCCTTCCCATTTACAGTCAGTTTATAACCTCTGAATATTCCTTACTCCTTTGCCAGCACATTAATGAACTTAAAACTATATTCCCTTATATTTACACTAGGGATTTTTAGTTGTTTTCAGTGAGAACGTCGATCAGGACACCCAGATGACCTCACTCCAAGAAACGGATTTGGTCTACTCTTGATGTAACTTTTGGAATCTCACACCAACCTCAGTCTTCCTTAAAGCTTATTTTCCCCTTTCCTTCATGAAGACCGTTGATCCAATGGCTAAACGTGTACTTCTTCCCTATCTTTCACACACAATCTCTACTAGCTTTGCAAACCCTTGTAATGTCTTAAAAGAGGTTTCTGAACTAACATGGCTATTTAAGCCAAAAAGCTAAACTCTAACTTCCAAAGATGAATACAGGTTCCCTGTAGTGAAGCTAGCAAAAGTGAGCTGTCTGGTTACAAAGATTTTCCAATATCTCCACCTTATCTCTATGGGGATTTACAGTTACTTCATGAGGCAGGATGTTTTGACACAGGTCAACTTGTTCTTTTAAAGTATGAGAAGCTTTGTTGCTTTTAATTGTTTCATTTTCTAGTCAACTGCGGACTGTTAAAAAAAAAAAAAAGCCCTGTAACTATACTAGGAATTACAATTAGATATGTTTAGACAAGAGTACCCCCCTCCGGCCACCCTCTCCACATATACACACTCACATACTAGGTTCTTACATAGACTGTATATAGTCCAATGGAGCTGACTAAGGCAAAATCGTGAACCAGGTAACATCGGTTTTCAGGACTCATCCTGCATTTCTGGGTGTCAAAGGTGGTCTTTCCTAGGCCAGGATCTGTTATACTCTGAATTAAGAAGAGTTTGAGACAAAAAACTGGGGCAAGTCTGCCCGACAGTTCCCTGTATTTTTCACATTTTCTCTCTGCTGGGCGTGTCTATCTCCCCCACGTGCGTAAGTTCAGATGATTTCACTCAACTAAGGCCAATTTTGGTATAGGAACAGATGAGGTCAATGAAAGGCATAGTGTCTCACAGGATTTAGAGAGAAGCCCAAATTTATATGTGTTTGCTGTTATTGCTGTAACAGATTACCACACCGGTAGTGACTTAAAACAACACGGATTCATTCTCTTGCTGTGCTGGAGGTCCGAAGTTTAAAATGAGAGTCTTGAAGAGCTGAAATCAAGGTGTATATAGGACAGGTTCTTTCTGTCAACAGGCCCAAGGAGAGAATCTATTTACCTGCCTTTTGCAGCTTCCAGTGGCGTGGCCATGTGCAACCGCGGTTTATGGCCTCTTCCTCCTCCTTCAAAGCACATCACTCCACATTCTACTTCCCTCACCACCTCTCTGTTTCCTCTGACTCTGCCTTCTCCTGTCTCTTCTTATAGAAACTGTTGCGATTACATCCAATTTACCTGGATGATCCAGGCTAATCTCCCCATCTCAAGATCCTTAACTTAATTACATCTGCAGAGTTTCTTTGACCATATGAGGTAACATATATGGTCACAGGTTTTGGGGATTAGGACATGGGTGTCTTTGGGAGGACTGTTATTAGGACCATTATTCAGCCTACCACAGTTTATAATAAACAGTCTCTCCTCTGCCCTCTAATTCAATCTCTTTGTGCCAGTCTGCAAACCTGCCGTCACCTGACCTTGAGACTAAAGTCCTTCTTGCTAGTCCATTTATACTTTCTAGGAAGCCATGGGTTGTCACCATCAGTCATTTCATAGATAAAAATCATTCCCAACATCCCTTATTCTAATTAATGATTCTTCTGTTTGGAGTGGATTTGGGGTATCCAAAGCCTTATTTAGAAACTTCTACAGTGTAGATCTCAAGTTATGAAGGTTCATTGGTTAATTACCCACCAAGAATTTAAGTTAATTTACACACACACACACTACTGTTTAATATCAAAATGTTTTGAAGCACATTATAGGCAACACAACAAAGGATGTATCATAATTTATCTTCACTTTCCTCTGTTGATGAACATACTGATAATGTTATAATGCATTTTATTTTTCTAATAGATACTATACCTCAAAGAAAATAATAGAAATGTCCCTCCTAGATAATAATTAAAATATGACTATCTTCGGGGCCTGGGTGTCTCAGTCAATTAAGCATCCGACTTTGGCTCAGGTCATGATCTCACGATTCATGAGTTCAAGCTCCACGTTGGTCTCCGACAGTGCGGAGCCCGCTTGGGATTCTCTGTCTATCCCTCTCTCTCTGCCCCTCCCTCCACTCATACTCATGCTCTCTCTCTCTCTCTCTCTCTCAAAATAAATAAACTTAAAAAAAATACAAAATATGACTACCTTCAAAGCCATAAAGAAATAATATAGAGAGCTACTGATGATCTACTATGTTTTAAGTTTTTATATGCTTCCATGGATTGTGCCAATGTAATATTAATAATGTTAATAACACCAACAGTTTGAAGCTTTACTATGGTGTCAAATTTCTTTGGGCCAACAGCCCTATGAGGGAGATATTATTAGTCTATTTTGTACAATTAGCAAGAAGCCAGAAGGCATTCCTAGATTTTAGGCAACCTCAATCCAGGGGAGATGGTGATATTGGGATGGTTCATGGGAACAATAATTTTGAACGTGAGGCCTCTGCAAACTTGGCTTGAATTATATTCTCCAGGCTTAATGCTTAGGTCAAAATTAATTCTATGCTAGTCCCTCAGATGCTGGGGCCTGGTGACTAATCCTATCCAGACTCTGATCTCAGCTCTGGGGACAGTAATGTATTTACTCTGGTGAAAAGGTTAAGGAAAGAGGTATAATAGGTATTTAGAAAATATTTCTCATCCTGACACCTTTGAAAAGGCTGCCCTTTTGGACAGAGGACATGTTTTGACACCTGTAAATCTTCTCTCTCAGCATCATTTCTGAAATTTTAGGTATACCTCATCTATTAAGACTTCAAGTTTTTCACCTAGAAAATACTTCATTAGTAATTCATACAAAAAGAAACAAGGCCTTGCTTAAGATAGCATTTCTGTAAATGTAGTGTTAAAATGTAATTTTTTTGACACCTGAGACACAAATTGTGAGAAGCAAAAGATTTTAGCAAACAATTTCCATTAGAAAATGTATCCAGCTAAGAAAATACATACATTTAATTTTTTTTTTTGAAGGGAGAAAGAAAGAAGAGGTGTAGAGGGCAAGAGGGAGAAAGGATATAAAAATCAAAGAAAGAAAAGAGACAAGAAGAATGGAGATGCTAGCATGTGGGTCTTACAACCCATGTTCAGAGGTCAGAATGTTTTGGGCTGTGAGAATTAAACGACCATGAAAGCAAGTCAGGCAGAAGTTAGCTAGACGCTCACGATCCTATGGTTTTTGTTTTCCTTGGCACCCAAGAAAAGTAAATTTCCCACTCTTTTTTGCGGTTAGGTTGGTACCAGATTGACCTTCTGGCCTATGTAACAAATGGGAATATTGCCTGGGCCTGCCTCTAAAATCATCCTTGACATTCTCAGCTCATTCTCTTCCACTTCTGCAAGGACCCCAAAGATACGGCTTTGAATAGCAGCCTGGCAAATTGGAAAGAACAGAATACCCGTGGAAGAGAGCTACCAAGGAGATCCATCAGACCTGTGTCTGAATCTCACATGACCAAGAAATACACCCTTATTGTTTTAAGCTTCCAAGATATTGATGTAGTTTAGTATAGTAGCCAACATCAATTATCCTGACCAAAACAGTAGATGAGTAACATGATCAGATTTGCATGTTATGTCAATCCCTCTGACAATGTACGAGGATGGATTTGAGAATATACAAGACTAAAGATGGGAGATCAACTGCACTACTGCCGAGGTGGTACAGGCACGATGGGAAGAGCCGGGATGTACAACTGCAATTGAGGGAAAGTGGGCAAACATTAAAGGAAGGAATGGGTTGATGTCAGGATTACAGGGAGCATCAAGGTCAATGCCCATGCACCTTAGTGAAGAACTTGACCATGAGAGAACGACCTGAGAGACAATACTCAATAAGAAGCAACTCTAGGGGGGTTGGAATGTTCCATTTGAGGTATGATCTTCTCTTTCCCTGTACTTGTCACAGTTGTCATTTATTTCTGTGATCATTTCATTACAGGGTTGTTAAACTATAAAACTTCATAAGGATATGGACCCTACCTATTTTTACTTAACTTCCATCCCAAGAATACCAAGCCATTCTTGACACCAAGCATAGATATGCAACAAACAGTTGTTGCATGAATGAGGGAATGAAATCATGGGTGATGTGACAAACAGACAATTGGACATCTAATGGATAGATGAAAGCCTGAGTGTGGAAGAAGTGGTCCTTAAGAAACGGAGGAATGAGCTGAGAAGAACACATGGAATAAAGGGGGTGTTTATTCTTTTGTAAGAGAAGACTTATTCACTAGCTAAGAAGGAAGTGGCGGAAAAAAAGGATGGCAGATGCATAAGAGCGTGAGGAAGACTGCGTAGCCCAGTGTGAGAGAATGGAGCCTGTGGATGGAGTGACATGGACAGAGAAGGAACACCAACCTTCTTGGCCTAGAGGACAGGAGATAAAGGTGGGTGCGGGGAGGCGTAACCTTGTAGATGATGAAATTAACTTTAAAGAGGGTGTATGGATGAGAGTTATACAGGTGGGCTCAAGTCTTAAGGAGAATGGGAAAGGTCTGGAAAAGTCATTGAGAAACAAGACAGGAAGATGGAAAAAACTCAGAGGTCTATAGACAGTACCAGGGGCAGAGCTGAGGTTAGGGACTGTGAACTTGTGGACCAGGAAAACAGGCAGGCCACATATAGAATTCCTCATTCATTCAGCAAATACTTACCAGCACCTTCCATCGTAAAGCACTGAGCTCCTTGCAGGGACAACAGTATGTTAATGATATTAGTGCTTTGCATTTATTGTGGCTGAGGCACAATCAGTCATTTCAGTAAAAACAAAACGTATTAGTTGGCAGCATGTAGACAAAGTTATTGGCTGTGCAAAATTTCCCCTTTTCAGCCTGTTGTTTTTTTCTAGTGGCACACACAGGCTCCTGGCTTTAACTCTGATGTTAAAGTGTTTCGCGTGTTCTCTCACTGACTTTCATGACATAAATCACAGTGAGCCTGACAGAGTCTGGAAGCCGGGCTGATGAAATCAGGCAGCAGGAGAGTCTGCCCCCTTCTCCATCCTTCTGTGGCTCCATTTCTCTCCCAAAGCAGAATTTTCTCTTTTCCCACTCCCTTTCCCTCACAGGCTGATCTCCAAGTAAAGAGTCTGATAAATGTGTTAATGTAGCATCACTGTAAAGCTGAGAATTTCTCCTAAAGATGTTGTTAGTGTACTTGCCTATATAGTTGGGGGCGGGGTACGGTTGAAGTCAGTTTTCTGGAGCCATCAAATTAGAACCCAAAAGGCCTTCCAGCTCAATATTAGGCATATATTAGGACAGAGATTGCTGACTGGTAATACGATCTAAGCTAGTTTATTATTTAATTTTTTCCCCAAAATTGAAATTGCACCATGAAGATGTTAAGGAATTGACCAAATTTATTGGCTAGTGAGAAAGACTATGAATCCATGCCTCATTCACAATTAACTTTTTTTCACTGGACATAGTAACCCAGACAATATGCATTTCCCATTGTATTCTGAAATATTATTGACTTAATTTTATCAAAGTGGTTTGGTTGGTCTCTAAAGGCATAGGGATTTTTTTCAGAATACCAATGCTGCATACAATTGCAGATAAACTATTATGGGAGTAGTTCACTGATAACCTCATTTTCTATATTATTGAGTGTTGTTTTGAGAATGTTAAGTGAAATTCCATGTTAAGATATGCAATTTGCCAGGAAGCTTTGGGGGAAATTATTGAACTATAGTGGTGATTTTTGCCCTGCCTATCTTATCTACCTGCTCCATTAGTGAATCAACTTGAATGACCAGTGAATTATTCCAGTGAAATAGCAGAATGGTAATAGCAGTCAATTAAACTAATTTCTAAATTCACCTACTTGCTTTTACCAAGGTCACTCAACCAAACAAGAATTCAGAAAAATTAATATTCTGTCTTTTTATTAACTCATCTCCAAGGGCTTGGGAGAAAAGAGTGTTGAACACCAGTCTGGTTTTATCTTATAAATCCTCCTCATCTACTTAACTCAATCCACTGTCAGGCTTATTAAAAAGGTGACAGTCTGGGTAACCCAAACAATGCAGGAAAGAATAGAATACTTAAACAATGGAAACAACTGTATTTGATACTGTGTTTATCTCTTCAGCACTAACTGATGTTTTACACTTTGGGTTTGTTCCTTTTGTCATTGGAAGTTACATATCTGTGCACCACCCCTTGACAAAACTGTATCTATATAACCAGTGCTATCTTATGGGGGATGGAAAAAAGGCTTTGGAACACATATCTTCCTTCATCCCTTCTATATTGACATTATATTTAATTATTGAAATAGACACCATTGTAAGTTTAATTTAATTTTAAAGCATATTTGCATTTTAAAATATTAATATGTAATTTCTGTTCACATTATTTAGAGTCTGCCTCCTACATATCAATCATTTGAATCCATTTCAGCGTATGGATTTTAGTGAATCCTCAAGGACTCTGACTTAGGCCAGGTCACCATTGTCATTGGATTTACCACAAATCCTTCTACTTGGACCCTCTCCTCCAATTCATTCATTAAAATTTCCATCATTCATTCAATGAACTCTTTTCAAAAATGTTATTGCCAACTCTATGTCAGGTACTATTGTAAGCACTGAGCTCAGAAAGGTAAGCAGAAAAAAAAAAAATCCCTGTCATCTGGGAGCTTCTAGTGTGATCTTTCTGAATTGCAAATCCACTTGTATCATTCTCCTCCTTAATATCTTTCAATGACTTCTCACAACACTAATAATTAATTCAAACTTTGTTAACAAGGCTTTACGGAGTCCTTCAGGAGCTGGGTCCTCGTTATCTCTTTGTTGGAATCTCCCTCCCCGGGCAAGTCAGATTTCCTAGTTGCCAACAACAAAAGCTGCCTCACGTGAAGTCTGAAGAGGAGTTTATTAAAAGGACATAGAGTATCTCCTAGAATTGTTACTGGATTGGAGAATGAGGTGTGAAGCTCAGCCTTGAGGAGTAATGCCCGAAATCTCACTGCAGAATTGACCTGACGTGGCAAATCCCTGCCATCCCCAAATGGCGCCATATTTTCAATTGTTCTGGTGCCACCTGAGCCTTCATATCACAACCCTGCAGCCACTACTAAGCCCAAGCTGGATGTGTGTGCATAAGAGAGACAGAGAAAGAAAGAGAGAGAGAAAGGAAGCGCGTTTGAGAGAGAGAGAGAGAGAGAGAATGATTCCTCTCCTTGCCTCTTTCATCACTGGCTTAGGAGTTGAAGTCTGGCACAGACTTATCTGATTAGAGGCCTCAAACCTGGGCCTTAGCTAGAAGAAAGACTGGGAATACAAGCATCTACCATGTTCAGTCCCTTTAGGGAAGCTGGTCTTATTTCCTACCAAGTCTCACAAATGGAGGGATTCCCTAAACATGAAAGTGGGCTTCAGATGGTAGACCAACAGATAGATGAATGAAAAATGTTCCACATACCCCTAAAAGCCGATAGATCAATGGAATAGAAGTAAAAGCCTGAAAATGAACCCACATAAATATAGTCAACGGACCTTTGACAAAGGAGCACAGGCAATCCAGTGGGGTGAAAACAGCCTTTTCAATAAATGGTGCTGAGAACTGGACATCCACATACCAAAGAAAATGAATCTAGGCACAAACCTTATGCCTTTCACAAAAATTGGCTCAAACTGGATTATAGACCTCAATGTAAAACACAGAACCATAAAACTCCTACAAGATAACATCAGAAGAAAGCTAGCTGAGTTTGGTTTGGTGATGACTTTTTAGATGCGACACCAAAGTCATGATCCGCTATTATCCAAAATATACAAAGAATTGTTAAAACTCAACAATAAGAAAATAAATAACCCAATTTAAAAATAGGCCAAATATCTTGGGGCGCCTGTCTGGCTCAGTCTGAGGACTTGAGAGTCTTGTTGTCAGGGTCATGAGTTTGAGCCCCACTTTGGGTGTAGAGATTACATAAATAAATTAACTTAAATAACAGACCAAAGATCTTAACAGATAGATACCTCCAAAAAAGATATACAAATAAGCATATGAAAGATGCTCCACACTCTGTCATCAGGGAAATGCAAATTAAAATACCAATGATATACCACTTACCTATTGCAATGGACAAAATCCAAGGAAGCCTTGTTGCCTCAGTTGGTAGAGCATGTGACCCTTGACCTCAGAATCTTAAGTTCGAGCCCCATGTTGGGGGTAGAAATTACTTAAAAAAGAAAAGAAAATGGACAAAATCCAGGCCACTGATACAACTAAATGCTGACAAGGGTGCTGAGCAACAGAAACTCTCACTCATTGCTGGTGGGAATGCAACATGGTACAGCCATTGTGGAAGACAGTTTAGAGGTACTGAACAAAACTAAATGTACCCTTACTATACAATCTATTAATCCTATGCCTTTTTATTTACCCAAAGGAGTTGAAAACTTAAGTCCACACAAAAACCTGCACACAGGTGTTTACAGCATTTGTATTCATAATTGCCCAAACTTGGAAGCAACCAAGAAGTCCTTTAGTAAGTGAATGGACAAATAAACTGTGGCGCATCCAGACAATGGAATATTATCCTTTGCTAAAAAGGAATGAGCTATGAAGCCATGACAGGACATAGAGGAAGCTTAAATGCCTATTATAAGTGAAAGAAGCCAATATAAAAGGCTGCATAGTGTATGATTCCAAGTATATGTAATTCTAGAAAGGGCAAAACTATGGAGACAAAATGATGAGTGGTTGCCAGAGGTTGGTGGGGGTTGGGGGATGAATAGGTGGAGCACAGAGAATTTTTTAGGGCAGTGAAAATACTCTGTATGATACCATACTGATGGGTACATGTCATCATACATTTGTCCAAAACCATAGAATGTACAGCACTAGGAGTGAACCATGGTGTAAGCTACGGAATCTGGATGACTATGATATGTTGGTGGAGGTTCCTCATGTGTCACGAATGTACCACTTTGGCGGGGGATGTTAAAAATGGGGGAGATTATGCCTGTGTGAGGGCAGGAAATATATGGGAAATTTCTGTACCTTTCCCCTTAATTTTTCTGTGAGCCTAAAACTGCTCTAAAAAAGTTATAATTAAAAAAAAATCTAAGCTACAACTACATGGAACATCTTTCAATTCTTTCAGCATAATCTCTTATTCACTTCTGGGCCTATTTGTTCTGGGCCTCCTTTCCCTTTGCTCAGATCATTTGTACCTATGTTTGGGAACCTGTTTAACACAGACCTTTTCAGACGTCTCTGACCCTCCTTAGAGCCCCTCTAGATCAGGGGTTCACAAATTACAGTCTTAAGGCCAAATTCAGCCCACTGTCTGTTTTTGTAAATACAGTTTTATTTGAACACAGACACAGTCATTGTTTATACATTGCCTGTGGCTGCTTTCACAGAGTTGAATAGTTACAACAGGGACCACATGGCCTGCAAAGCATTCAGTATTGTCTACCTGGCCCTTTACAGAAAAAGTTAGCCAACCTGTTTTAGATACTTCGGCTTTATGCTCCTAAGACATTGTATTGACCTTAACATCACTCCTCTCATGTTTTATGTACCATCCTTACCAGGTGGCAAGCTGCTTGAGAGCAGGACCACGTCTGTCCCACTAACCCTTGAACATCCAACATGTGATAGAGCGCTTAATGTATACTTAATATGTACATATACTTAATATGTACATGAATTTAGAAACTAAAGTGTGGGCCAGCTGTGCAGTTGGTCAACTAACAAGTTGTAAGAGGCACAAAAATGTCACCTGGACTGTAACAGGATGGAGAAACTTCCAGAACTTCTCCCAGAGAGACTAAGTGTCTGGAAGAAGTACTTGAACAAGCCACTTGGGCTCAGGCTGAGAAATGGGTTCTCTCCTTGTCTATGTGGGTGACAGTAGGTGGTTCCTAGTTTGCCATTTGAGGAATGTGAGTCCAGTTAGCTGTGGCCTTTGTTTTGCTGAGCACAGTAACCCTGCAAGAACACAGCTAACCCCCTCCCTCCTCCTTCCCCATCCTTCTTTCAGGGAACACTCAGTTTCCACTTAAAATGAGTGTATAGCAAATATTTTCTAAATATTTGGGGGGCTTGAAGGATCTCCAAAATCCTAATCTTCCTCAAAGCACTCAGATCTTTCATGCAGACTATGAATAAGTTAACACAATTTATCATTAATGGAACAAAAAAATATTAGCTATAATAATCTCAGTTCTGTTTCCACAATGATTTGGGTCTTTTTCTTTTTTAATTGTGGGTTGAGACCTCATAGTGTACTAGGAAATGGTAATTTTGTTTATAAAATAGAGTGAATAGAATAATAGATTAGGAAGAAGCAAAATGCATTCACAATTATAGTTCAGGACACATTGGTTCACATCATGTTTTTAAATAAACATGTATATGTATGTGCTGAATCAGAATGTATATTTTTCAACAATTTGTTATTATTTTAAAGTAATCTCTACACCTAACATGGGCATCGACCTCACAACCCTGAAAGAGAGAGTGAGGGAGGGGCAGAAAGAGAGATAATCCCAAGCAGGCTCAGAGCTGTCAGCACAGAGCCTGACACGGGACTCGAACTCATGAACCATGAGATCATGCTGTGAGCTGAAGTCACCGCTTAACCAACTGAGCCACCCACGTGCTTTTTGCTTCTTCTTTAATGTTGATAGAAGAGCAGTGTTTATCAAGTTACGGTCACCTGATGTGAAGGACTCTCTCAGTAGCTCCAAAGTGTTGTGCAAGGCTGAAGTGAGGGCAAGAAAAGGTGAGAAAATAAAACCACCCCCCACGCATTGTAAGACCTACCAGGAGTCAAGGGGCATGTTGGTGGGCCGGCAGCATCAGCATCATCTGGGAGTCCAGCTAATTCAAGAACATTCATTTTAATTAAATTCCTAGATGGTCCATATGTACGTTAAAACAACTACCCACATATGGGGTGGTGAAAACTATTACTGTTCTTCTCACATCTCTCAGATACTTTCATTATTTTTATGCACACTAGCTACCAGTTTGCTTTTAATCCCAACACTCAGTGCCTGTTCTAACTTTAGGCTGCCAGAACAAACTCTGCCCGTGAGCAAAGAGCACCCAAAGAGATTAAGAATATACCTCCCAGTGGGCAACCCTTAGCCAATGTTGGACAGGTGAGAGCAATAAATATTCTATCATTTCCATCCCTTAATTCTTCATGACATTCTTCCCCTAATAATTCATGAACTATGTTTTCTTCATGGTTCTGTTACAGGATTGAGCCAAAATTCCTATTGGAATCTTTGCTTCGTGTCATATCCTTGATGGGCCTCCTTCCCTTGATTTTGTTCGTGTTCCCATCCTGTTTCCCGGGGAATGCATTCTAATAAATCACTTTCACCTGGATCCTGTCACAGGGTCTGTTGCTGCAGAACCCAATTAAGATATAAGGCAAAGTAGAGTTAATAAACCACAGTCTAATAAATAACTCTCCCATATTTTTGCTCTATCCTGGTATTTACCAAGTGTAGTATATGTAAAATGTACTGGTTTCATATTGGCATCAGAAGCAGTAGAAGTGATTTTTTAAAAGTTGCTGACAAGAATTTCTGCTTCCAACCAGGATGGAATAACAAAGACCAAATTCACCCTCTCACTTGAAGCAAGTAGGAAAAAAAAACAGTCATCGATATATGAAATAACGATTTTCATGCTAGTTTAAAATCAGGTAGCAAGGAAGAGTCATCTCTGAGAGACAAGAAGGAGTTAAGTCCTGTGATTGCCCCAGCTTTCTGGCTTTGGGGAGTTTCTAGGCTACAGTGCAAGGAGAGGCAACCTACACAGAGCTTCGTGGACTCCCTGATTGGAGGAACAGAGGCTGTGAGGAGGTCAAGGCACCTGGAACTGGCGGGAAGAAGCCAAGGGGAGAGAGGTGCACAGAGAGGAAAATTATACCACATGGAAATATGGATCTACACGAAGAATTAAGTGGACTGGACTTGGTGACTGCGTGGGTAAATAGTAAAGGGTTTTTTCTTGTTATTAAAAAAGTTGATTACAAAAATGCAGTGAATTTTACTACACATGAGCTATAAGTGCATATATATATATATGTATATATATATATAATAGGCATTTTGCTATTTAATTTAAATATTAAATCCCATTAATTTTCAGTGACTATTTTATATATTTTTTTGGAAATTGACATCTACTGAGAATGACATTCTGTAATACCATTCTGATTTTTGTAATTCTGACCATCGCCCATATTCCCGTAAGAAGAGTACAGCTTACTTTCTCTGTTTCCTTACTACAACGGATTACTATTGTATCACAAACTTAATAGTCTATCCAATAAGAAAGAATTATCAAAAGTACTCCAAACCATTGGCTTATAAATCTTTGATATGATGAATGACTGCTAACTTTCTTTTACACTTTTAAGATATATGAACTAATTTTTACCAAGAAATCTGCAGCTAGAATGCTTCTTCTTAGTGTCTATAAATATTTAGAAAGTTCAATTATCATGCTTAAAATTGCCAGAGCTGGATTATGCTTAACCATTTAAAATATTGATTTGCTTAGATGTTCTTAGATAAAACTTTATCATTACAAGTTGAATTTAATGTTATTCCATAATGGACTTTTAACACTAAGTAATAAATGAGGCTCTATGTAGATAAGTAGTTTTCTTGGTCTCTTTATCTTAACTGAAAGAATTCATTACTAGGGGAATTTTTGCCCCTAACTGCTCCAAAACTCATAGGAAACATTCATTTTTGAGCAACCAGATAGGTACATAACATGAAACTAATGTAACACAATGAAAGTACTCTCAGACCTTTCCAAGAATTATTGCAAATGAAAATAGTATAATGTTCAAATAAAATGTTTAAAATGTAAAATACTGCACATCTATAGGAATTTATAGACAATCATTCATTAATTATATAAGTGAGATATATTATAGTACAAAGTTGTTACATCGTAAATATGATGTTTTTCCAGTTTTGTCCATATATTCTATAACTTTGGAAGGTTTTTTAAGAGAGAAAAAATTAATTTAAAAAATGAATTCACTTATCTTTCTCTCAGAAAACAGCTTATTTGCATGTTGAATGTACAAATACCACTAAGGAACCATTCAATTACCAGGGGAATATGAAAACAAAAACATCAAAATTTCTTTTAGTCACTTTGGTAAGATAATCTCTACCTGTAATAAAAAATAAAGTTCAAGAGAACTAACAAGTATAGGGAAATAAAATTTTATCAGAAATATAGAAATGGGGGCGACTGTGTGGCTCAGTCGGTTAAGCATCTGGCTTCAGCTCACGTCATGATCTCGCTGCTCGTGAGTTCGTGCCCCATATTAGGCTCTGTGCTGACAGCTCAGAGCCTAGAGCCTGCTTCAGATCCTGTGTCTCCCTCTCTCTGCCCCTCTTCTGCTCGTGCTCTCTCTCTCTCTCTCAAAAATAAAATAATAATAAAATGTTAAAAAATTAAAAAAAAATAAATGTAGAAATTTAGGTCTCTGCACATTTCTGAGGAATTAAAAATAATCAGTGCGAAGTATTTGTTAATAAAGTGAGTTTAGAGGGTTAAAAATTAAAATGTCAAGTTGAATCATTTCAGGACACAAAGGTAGAAAGGAAATTGCTATTTTAATTATCATATAATTATTTTTCAGACTTTAAAAATATGTCATTAAAATTAATTGATATATTAAAGTCAGATTTCAAGAGTGAGAAAATTTGATTTTGCACTTGGAGAATTATGTTTCTATAGTATTACAATTTCTATAATAAAAAAGATATCACCTTTACACACTCTCCATAATGTTGGTGAGACAATGGTTGAAATATTTTCAGGTGTTTAACATTCCAGTTGATGGTTTTTGCATGAATCCTGATTAACAAAATTGATGAGTTGTAACTTCTACTACATGGTGTCAACCCACTAATAAAAGGTGAGAGGTGCTATAAAATGTAATCATTCTCTCATCCTCTTACATATTTTTCTTCACCGAATTGTTTATCAGGCCCTGCTATATATAATATATATGTTAGTACCTATCATACCTGCTATAAAACAGGTATTTTTTTAGACCCTGTGAATACACAATTTATCCTCCTAAGACACTCACAGGTAGTGGAGAGGAATAGAAAAACTATTATGAAATGCCTAAGTGGGAAGAAAGTACAGAGGAAGCTGATAATGTGTAATTTTTTAACATGTATAATCATTACTCTTATGCAAATATAAAATGAATAGACATCAAAGATTTTATTTAGTTCATTAATTAATAAGTGCCTATAAGATGGTAAACCTTGTGTGAATGAGAATCTGAAGAACAGATGGGTGCAGAGGTAGATGTTGATGTAGATACAGTTATGCAGACACATTCAAGAATGTTGGAGGGTGCCTGGCTGGCTAGGTCAGTTGAGCGTCCAACTCTTGATTTTGGCTCAAGTCATGATCTCATGGTTCAGGCTCTGCACTGACAGCGTAGAGGCTGCTTGGGATTTTGTCTCTCTCTCTCTTTCTCTCTGCTCCTCCCCTTTCTTTCTCTCTCATTCAAAATAAATAAATAAGCATAAAAAAAAATAACGTCGGAATGACTGCTTACAGGCGCAAAACTGAGGAAATAACACATAACCTTTGGAATCTATTTTTCCATAGGGCAGGTATCAGTTGTATCTCTCCAGGAAAAAACTCATTTACATTTAGGTGGACAAAAATGGCTTTTATTGCAATCAGTTTCCTATGATTTACAAAGTGAAAAAAACAGCCTAGGTAAAGGTAATCGAAGGCACAAACCCAATTCCGAAAGCACAGTGTCACCTAGACAACCAACCAAAAGAGAGTGCTTTTAGTAGACATTACAGTCTAATTTATTCAAACCCTCCAGAAATAGGGAAACATTACACAGTCACATCCTGAAAGGTCAAGGCCTTTCTCAATTAGAGGGCACACAGACAAAGAGATTGACACCTAGAGAGC
The DNA here is from genome assembly GCF_027475565.1 of Acinonyx jubatus. Taxonomy (NCBI): domain Eukaryota; kingdom Metazoa; phylum Chordata; class Mammalia; order Carnivora; family Felidae; genus Acinonyx; species Acinonyx jubatus. Next base: position 64,176,728 of record NC_069380.1, read on the forward strand.
ATACAGTTTCAGTTTTATAATCTTAGGCAAGGGTCAAAAGTAACACAGAAACACAAGAACTCATGACTCACTGATTCAGATTTTTAAGAGTTGTTCTCATTATCAGTCAACAGAAAAATTCTTTGTTTTAAAATTTTATTTGTTTAAATTCAAGTTAGTTAACATACAGTGTAGTATTGGTTTCAGTAGAACCTAGTGATGCATCAATTACATACAACACCCAGAGCTCATCCCAACAAGCACCCTCCTTAATGCCCATCACCCATTTAGCCCATCACCCCACCTATCTCCTCTCCAGCAGTCCTCAGTTTGTTCTCTGTATTTAAGAGTTTCTTATGGTTTGCCTCTCTCTCTGTTTTTATCATATTTTTCCTTCCCTTCTTCTTTGTTCATCTGTTTTGTTTCTTAAATTCCATACATGAGTAAAATCATATGGTGTTTGTCTTTCTCTGACCCATTTCACTTAGCACAATACACCCCAGTTCCATCCATATTGTCGCAAATGGCAAGATTTCATTCTTTTGCATCACTGAGTAGTATTCCATTGTATATGTATACCACACCTTTATCCATTCATCAGTTGGTGGGCATTTGGGCTCTTTCCATAATTTGGCTATTGTTGATAGCACTGTTATTAACATTGGGGTGCATATGCACCTTTGAATCAGCATTTTTGTATCCTTTGGATAAATACCTAGTAGAGCAATTGCTGGGTCATAGGGTAGTTCTATTTTTAATTTTCTCAGGAACTTCCATACTGTTTTCCAGAGTGGCTGTACCAGTTTACATTCCCACCAATGGTGCAAAAGTGTTTCCCTTTCTCTGCATTCTTGCCAACATCTATTGTTTCCTGAGTTGTTCATTTTAGCCATTCTGGCAGGTGTGAGGCAGTATCTCATTGTGGTTTTGATTTGTATTTCTCTGATGATAAATGATGTTGAGCATTTTTTCATGTGTCTGTTAGCCATCTGAATGTCTTCTTTGGAAAAGTGTCTATTCATGTCTTCTGCCCATTTCTTCACTGGATTATTTGTTTTATGGATGTTGAGTTTGATAAGTTTTTTATAGATTTTGGATAATAACCCTTTATCTGATATGTCATTTGTAAATATCTTCTCCCAGTTTATTGGTTGCCTTTTAGTTTCGTTCATTGTTTTCTTTGCAGTGCAGAAGCTTTTTATCTTGATGAGGTCCCAATAATTCATTATTGCTTTTATTTCCTTTGCCTCCAGAGACTTGTAAGAAGTTGCTGTGGCTGAGGTCAAAGAGATTGCTGCCTGTTTTCTTCTCTAGGATTTTGATGGTTTCCTGTCTCATATTTAGGCCTTGAATCCATTTTGAATTTATTTTTGGGTATGGTGCAAGAAAGTGGTCCAGCTTCATTCTTCTGCATGTCGCCGTCCAGTTTTCCCAGCATGATTTGCTGAAGAGACTGTCTTTTTATCATTGGATACTCTTTCCTGCTTTGTCGAAGATTAGTTAGCCATACATTTGTGGGTCCTCTTGTGGTTCTCTATTCTGTTTCGTAGATCTATGTATCCGTTTTTGTGCCAGAACCATACTGTCTTGATGATTAGAGCTTTGTAATACAGCTTGAAGTCCAGAATTGTGATGCCTTCAGCTTTGGTTTTCTTTTTCAACATTACTTTGGCTATTGGGGGTCGTTTGTGGTTCCACACAAATTTTAGGACTGTTTATTCTAGCTTGGTGAAAACTGCTGGTGTTATTTGATGGGGATTGCACTGTGTGTGTAGATTGCTTTGGGTAGTATAGACATTGTAATAATATTTGTTCTTCCAATCTATGAGCATGGAATGTTTTTCCATTTATTTGAGTCTTCTTCAATTTCTTTCATAAGCTTTCAATAGCTTTCAATGTATAGATATTTCACCTCTTTGGTTAGGTTTATTCCCAGGTATGTTACAGTTTTTGATGCAATCGTAAAGGGGATCAATTCCTTGATTTGCTGTTCTGCTGCTTTGTTGTTGGTGTATAGAAATGCAACCAATTCCTGTACACTGAGTATATATCTGGTGGCTTTAGTGAATTCACATATCAGTTCTAGTAGTTTTCTGGAGGAGTCTTTCAGGTTTTCCATGTAGAGTATCGTGTCATCTGTGAAGAGTGAAAGTTTGACTACTTCTTTGCCAATTCCTACACCTTTCATTTCTTTTTTTCAACTGAAAATAGACAATAAATACACCATATTCCCTGTCATTTCTCATTCATTAAAAAATATATTTCTATCATCCATTTGACAGAGATTGTCAAAAAGCCCCACTATAAAATCAATTTTCTAAGCACTGTTGTCACCAATATGGAATAAATTATCATACTGTACAACACCCTCCCCTGCCCTGCTTACACACATCCCCACACATGCATACAAAGAATTGGTAGAAGGGGGAAATATAGGGAAACAGAGTCAGCAACACTTAAATTTTATTGCCATTTGGAATTTCCCACAAGCTACATTTTTACAAAAACCTGGCTCTTTCGGATGAACCCATCATGTATGTCTGTAGGACCTCCCAAATTGTTCAAATATAATTAAAAATGATGTAAATCCAAGACTCTTACACTGATGTAAGACATTTTATTTAGTTTATTAATGAGTGAACCAGTAAGATTTTAAAACTTGTTCAAAGGAAAATTCAGATATTATATATAACATCAATAATGCTGAAATGAATTTCCCAATAAACTGAAAATGGCTTAATTATCCTGTTGGACAATAAAATATAACTTTTCAAATCATCTTTTCTTCAAGACAGAAACTAATTTTATCTCTACTGATGGAGCAAGATTTATTTGTATTTCTCTGGACAGTAATTTTTTGCATTACTATAAGTTTTCTACAACAAACACAGTTGTAAAATAACCTAGTCAGGCACTTGGAGTTGCCATACAATGAGAGATCTCCAAAGGGCCAGCTAGAAAATGCCAGCTTTCCATTAAAAGGCTACCCAGAAATCTTTTGTGGCTGATTTTCAAGTTTTTCAATTTTCCTAACAGAGACCAAAAGAGGAGGTAAGATACTGAAAACAAGGAAAAATCCGGAAAAATGAGGTAAAAGATAGGTGATGAGAATACCTTAAAACACAAGGAAAAGATGGCAGAAAGGTAGAGTTGAATAAGACAGTGTCACAAAAGAGTGCCAGGTATTCAGGGAATATTGGAAGTCCAGTCTAGTTCAAGGAAAATAACACTGGAGAGTTGCACTTAAACCAGGTCTTTTCGTGCTGCTCTTTTTTTTTTTTAAATTTTTTTTTAACGTTTATTTATTTTTGAGACAGAGAGAGACAGAGCGTGAATGGGGGAGGGTCAGAGAGAGGGAGACACAGAATCTGAAACAGGCTCCAGGCTCTGAGCGGTCAGCACAGAGCCCGACACGGGGCTCGAACTCACGGACTGCAAGATCATGACCTGAGCTGAAGTCGGATGCTTAACCTACTGAGCCACCCAGGCACCACCGTGCTGCTCTTTTAAAGTAGTGAATAACTTTACAGTTTTTGGATTTTCTCCATCAGAGATGACTCTGTTGCTATGAAGAGTGACGTAGAGTTAAGAGCTTTGAATCAAGGATATTATATATGGTAAAAAAATGGTGAAGTTCTGGAATGAGGCAGTGTTGGTAGGGATAGAGAAAAGTCAATACAAGAGTAATTCCAGAAATAGGATCTGAGAATCTTTAGAATGAGTAGAGTAAGTCATTTTTACCCTTACGCCGACCGAGTTGAGATAAGTTTTTAAATCTTAGATTATTGCCCTAGCCCACAGCAAACATACAGGCAGATTTGAATTTAATGGGTCAAATCTTAGTATCAGTGTAAGCACCTGATGACTGTGTCGGATGGATTTAAATGCAGACGTGAGAAGCTGTCATTAGATACTTTCTAAAGGTAGCTCCTCATAGCCTGGGGTAGTTTAGACACAACTTTCATAGTCACAAAGCAGATTTTTTTAAAACTCAGAATATGTTTATTCAAATTTTAAAAGTAGCACAAGACAAATTAATAAATTTTGGAATTGAATCAATACACTTTTATTTCATAATAAAAAAGAAAAATATGACTATCTTTCATGAATAGATACCAAGATTATGAATTTAGTACTATTTTTTTTTCATCATCTTTGTTTTAGAGATTTAGGCTCTTTTTACTTTATTCTGCTGGAAGTTTGAGATGCATATTAGACACTTAACAATTTATGATGGTTACTTTGATAACAATGACTTATTGTATAATGTACGCCCATCTATTTTTTTAATTTGCTATAAATATATAAGCTTATATATCAATGCTTAAAAAAATAACAGGCAACTAGCACAAACTATATGTGGTTTTTTTTTTTTTCCCCCAGCAGGTGGAGAATTATGTTCTGACAGAAGTGACATTTCTCTGCCTCCCCCAGAATATTTTTAACTGAGAACTCATGGGGGAGATTGTGGTAATAAAAATACAACTTAGCAATGAATTTATTATAGTAGATTTTTTATTATAAAGATGTTAAGTCAGGAGAAATAGTTTATGAGACTGCTGATTCTTAAAATATGAACCACTTTCCCCTCCCCAATTTTAGCAAAGTCTGATAAAAAAGACAACAAGAACATGTTGAAAATGTAGAGCTCTAGCTGCCTTTATTTCTTAGATCTTCAATCATGAATTTAGAATATGGTTTTGAAATGTAGAGCACATTTCATTAAAATGGTTTTTATCATTGAAATCTCCCATCCCAAAGATTCTCTCTCCTGTTCTTTATGATAAGAAAATGAATCTCCATTTTGGCAATTGGTAGAGAGATGTGTTAATCAGTTTGCTCTGTCTTAATAGATAAGCTGATTTTACATTAGAAAAGAAATTTTATAGGATTATTTAACTTGCAATCTAGATCAGGGAGGACAAACATGTAGTGTGAATTCCACCACTCACCTCCCCCTGTCTCATGACAGACTTTCCTAATCTAGCAGGTACCTTTTTTTCTCTAAGGCTAGAAGTGACCTCAGAGCCATCCTCAAATCACTTGGAGTTAGCACATAATAGAAAAGTAATTGCCAGCCATTAGTTAACACTCTACAAGGGGTCAAGTAATTTTTTTAAAGAATTTTTTTTTAATGTTTATTTATTTTTGAGCGAGAGAGAGTGCGAGTACGAGCAGGGGAGGGGCAGAGAGTGAGGGAGACAGAGAAGATCTGAAGCTGTTTCCACACTGACAGCAGAAAGCCTGACGTGGGGCTTGAACTTTCACAAACCCTGAAATCATGACCTGAGCCCAAGTCAGATGCTCAACCTACTGAGCCACCCACGAACCCCAGGAATGAAATAATTTAAAAATGAATACTTTACTTCAAATACTATTAATCACCACTATCATACAGTTCATTATTTCAGTGATGTTCCTATACCACTGGGTATAAATATAAATGGTAGCCAAAACAACTATAATGAGAAATAACAGTTAATATATAGACATTATAACAACAGGATTCAATCATACATGTTCCTTGCTACCAATACTTCCCAGAATTTACTGAAGATCTGGATAATTTCCAAATATTTATAATGGAGATGTAATAGATTGATACATTTGTACAGTTTTTAGTTCTTGTGTAATGAGCTCAAAATGCAGAATTTCCAGGGGTACAGAATATATTTACCATGAAAACTAAATAAGAGCCAGAAATCAAAACACTTGATACATTACATATATGTAAATATATTTGTATTATTTATGTTCATGAACACATAAATTTAGCACAGCAGATAGCACAGACCAGCTATCCAGATCCTCAGACTTCTACAATGACTTTAAACATGAAAATAGTCAGAACAGTCAAAAGATAACGTTTTCTAGACGCAAGATGCCCTTCTCGACACTGAAAATTTGAATTGTGATTCTTGCAATGTGGTGTAGTGGTAAGAACAATTCCAATTTTGAATTCCGTTTTTTTCATAGCATTTTATTTGGTTGAAATCATACACAACAATGGCAGAAAAACACGAGGGACTCAATAAATGTTATGTGCCATCCCTCCCTCTTTCTGTGAAAACTAGACCATAAGCTCTTGGAGAGCAAGAGGTGTACCTTTATTTATGTTTAAAACCTCATATAAGACAGTGCCAGGCTTGATAATAGGTCTTGGGGAGGAATAAACTATTGATTGGTTCAGCTCCTGGAAGGATAATAGCATCCTGATTGGCTGCAATATCTTTGTGTTAGTTTGACGCTACTGGTAGAGCTAGTGTGAGGTTTTAAATTGGTTTGAATAGAGGATCAGCATTTCTTTTCCTATATAGTGCACCTGTAAGTCTCTGGACATGTGCACCTCCTTACCATTTTCTGGCTAACTTATTGTATTCCTTGAGTATGAATTCTAATAGCACACGTTAACTCATTTGCAAAATTGACTCTCCTCCTGACCCTTAACGCTCTTCTGAAAATCTAAGATAAGATTTCTTATTCTAATTTAAATTTCATTTTCTTGAAAGGTTATGATCATTTGACTGCTTTTGAATCAGAATTAATATCATATGTTCAGGTATTGAAAACTGATTTTAGGATCTTTTGCAAGGTAATAGCCAAGAGATTACTGTTTATTCTGCTGTTTGTAGCCAGTTAAAATACTAAACTCCACCACAAAGAAATTAAAATTTTCTCCAAAATGTATTGGAAAATATTCAGTAGGTTCAAAATGACCTTAGGCTTGTAGGATTTGAGGGTACATGAAGATGGTGAATGTCAGAATGGCTAAATCCATTAAATTGATCATTTTATTCATTCTCAGATTCTTTAGATTCTCAAGTCCTAATTGAGTGCCAGTTACAGGTAAGACCTTTTTCTAGGGTTTGGAATAATCAAATTTAACAAACAAAACCCAAAATTCTGGATATTCTGAGCCACTACTCTTTCAGTTAGTGTATCAAAGTCACCATTCTAAGTGTAGCCAGACCCCTGCTTTGGTTGCTCTTAGGAAAGTTATATGAAGAGGCCAGTTGTCGATCCATAAGACATAAATCATAATGTGGCCCATAGTTACATTAAAATATATTACACTAATTAATGGAGTTGAAGTGGTATTCCTTAAAGAAATAATAGTAAAACATACCTTTGTAAGTATGCCTGAGGTTGAAAGTTTTGAAGGCATGATCTCTGTTTGTTCTTCTTGAGGTCTTCTACCATACCACCTCTTCTTATCCAATTATCAAGAAAAAAAAAAATTAAACTTGAAAGGACCTCAACTCAATAGGGCCCTATATGTGATATGTATATTTGATAAATGTTTTTATGAATAAATGGGCTGTATAAATAGTCTATTTAGAGAAATCAGAGTTGTCACAAGTTGTGGAGTTGATGTGAAAAGCTGAGAAAGATTACCATCACATTCCCAGTACCTGAAGCCAATGTACACGTGGAAGTCCATCCACAGACAGGATTGCCCTAAATTTGGACAAGTGGAGTTCTCCCTTGTCCCTCTTTCACAGTTCAGGGCCCCCTGGGCTTTGAAATATCTTTTGTCAAAATTGTTTCTCTCCAGTTGCTGGGATAACCAGGCCTGGTATGTTATTTTGGATCGGGGGGCAGTGCCCCAAGCCTACACCTGGATACACATAGGCCATGTCCTCATTTGTCGTATTTGAGATACTTTCCAAACTCACACGAACACTCTCTTGCTTGTTCATGCGTGTCCATATGCATGTATGCGTGTACACACACTCACGCACACACACGCACGCTTGCACATGTGCATGGAGTTAACCGGATGCCTCAAGTTGTTCAATGGCTTGAACCTATAGAATCACTCTGAGGCCCTGCCTTGGTTGATTAAGGTTTACAGAACAGTCCCTCCCTTTCCCCTTTTGGAAGCACTAAGAGCCTCCTGAGTGTGCCTGCAGTCAGTGATTCACGTACAACTCAAGGAGTCTAAGTTCTGAAGGAAAAACAAGGTCTCTTGTGGAAGCCATAAGCCATAAATTAGAATGAATGCAACACATATGAAGCAAGAGTCATTTTCTCGCTCCATTCTAATAAAAATGCTGGGTGAGGGAGAAGACAGAAGGCTGGAAGCTAATAGAATGTAGTTTCCCTGTGTGCTCTGTGTGGGCTGAACCTTGATAGGATCAGGGTCTCCAGAGGGTGGAGATGTGCATTTGCACTCTCCTACCTGGAGACACTGTAGTCTGTATTGTCTCTAATGTCCCTTGTACTGCAATGGAAAGGGAGCAGTGAAATCAATACAGAAAGGATGCCATGTGAACTGAGATAACTGCTGGAGGTGCAGGAGGGCAGCCCACAGAGGGCAGAGGTAAGTTGAGGCAAAGAAAGCTACCACTACTGGCAGTTCACACACACTTGTGGAGGTGCAGGATTCTAGGTGAGAACTCAGGGACCGGAAGGAGATCTGTTAATCTCAGATAATGCTGTCCCAGAAAATAACCATGACCAACAATCAGGTGATTTGTTTTCACCAATGCCCAAACGTCTCACCATCTCCACACGGACCAAATGAACCCTCCCTGGGGAGGGAGATACGTCTGAGAAAATTCTTAGGTGACTACATGTACATTGACTTGGCAAGGTTAAATTTCCTGCTACTGAGTAGAAGAGAGACTTGGGATCAAAATTAAGTTCCATTATAGGAAACCAAAGGAAGTTCCATTCCTCACACCTGAGTTTGTGTCCTGTGAAAATTCATAACCGTTACACAAATATGAAACTTTCCATTTGAGTTGCTACCAATTGCAATGAACAATAATTTTTCATGATGGTTAACTCATCCTTTGAATCAACTTGAACAGGAACACGCTTTAGCCCAAAACACAGAAAGAAAAAAAAAAACTTAAAATCTTGCCAAAGTCCAAAGGCTTCTTATAATGACTATTTCAATTCAGGGCTGTGATGCCCCATATTTCTGTTGAATGGTGAAGTATGTGTGATTCATTAAGCTCTCATTCATTATGAAAATAGACTAGCAAATTATATTCTTTGTAAGTGAAATCATTATGGAAGTAATTTACAAAATACATTAAGCCCTTTCATGATCTTCCTAAAGGAAAAGCCCAATAGTTTTAACCACATTCCAAGGTCATTATCATTTTGAAATCTTAGATCTCACTTTTCATTAGTTATTTTGTGAACTATCTCTTGCACAAATATCTAAATTTAGTTACACTTTGCACAGCACAAAATTACTTTTTATGTGAGCTCAGGAGATTCATGATTCAACTATGTTTTTGTGAAGTTTAAAGTAAAGACGAAATTCTACTTCCTTAAATGCCGTGTTCAAATGTTCTTTTCTTTTCCTCTCACATTTGTGTAAGCCAGCCTTGCCCCTTAGAGACCGTAACATGATCCTCCATCTCCTCAAGTTTTGTACTAAATCATCATTTTAAAGTTGTAAAAGCAACATATAAACCAGGCAGCATGCTCCAAGTTTAAAATAAGGTTGTTTGACCCTCCGTGGGGTTTTAAAATCAGTTATCTACTTAAATTAAGGTAGAAGTCAGACCAGAGGTAGCATCCTATGCTGTGCACACTCACAATACTGTTCATTACCACGAACATGCCGGTACATGTCTGTTTCCCAGGAAAAATAGAGCCCTATTCATTATTCATAGAGGTCCTCTTGTACAGTAAAGACATTCATTCCGTAATGGCTCTATGACTAGGGTGTTGTGAAGCCCAAAGATGTTATTTTTGGAAGATAGTTTACCAATTAAAAGCAAACAGCACCAGATTGCTTAGTAATGTCCTCGACATTGATTGGCTATGATTGCAAATGAACATCAGGAGAAAACTGAAGGCACAGTGCCCACTGCTGCTCTGCTTGCCTCGGACACCTCCCTGGAAACAGATCGTTAGCGGATGGAACTTTCAAGCTCAGACTTTTTCTTTTCTCCAAGTAACTTAAAAAAGACACTAGGTTTACTCCATCACATTTAATTCTTTCCCCCTGAAATGTAATAAAATGTGTGAAGTTAATATAGAGCCAAGTGTTAGAAATGATTCCTTAGAAGTGAATTCAGACTCTAAAGACAAACAGCGGCATATTCTTCAAGTAAAAAAGAAAATGACGGTATTTTATATGAAATTAAATCTATTGTACTTTTTTTTGTAGCTGATAAAGAATGGGGGATGTTAGCCGTAAATATTTTATGGAATTCAGTGGAGTTAAGTTTGTTTAGATTTTGAGTTACCAATAAACGACATAGATCAAGATCAATGTTGTTTTCTTAACCACAGGTCTAAAAATTATTGCTAGTTTGTATTTGCTATGCAGGCTGTAAACCTAAAGATTTCTTATTCTTTTCCTTAGTGTTTACTGATCTTTTAAAATGTGACACACTTTGGGTGTAGTGTTGTCATAGACCCTTAGGAAACTTTGCTCTCTATGGGAGGTGAGGGCACATTTGTGAGTACTTGTAGGAAAAGAAACAAAAAAACCCACTTATGCATAAAACTCAATGAAAATATTAGCATTGACAGAAAATATGTTACAGGATTCGTCTGGTCACATTGAGAAGTTGTTTTCCAGGCTTAGTATGAAGCACATTTTATTGCTAAATTCTAGTTATTATTCATAGTAATGGCTAAGTGGAGGAAGAAAATTTTCTTTGGACCTCTGTGTCCATGTATATTCATTCTAACCATGAAGGTGAATGGTAGAATTTGAAAAGCTATAGAAGTATGAGTTATTATTGAAAACATTATCCTTGTAACTTGCCTAAGAGATGATATTCACTATTTCATAGAATCAGTATTTTTTGTTTTTTGGAGTCAGTCTGTCTTCTTCATAACATGATCATAATCTTTGTCAAAGGGGAAAGTAAAATTTATCAGTGAATTTTAAAATTCATGGTATGTTATTGGTATGTTACTATTTACCTGGTCCCATTAGGACTATTTACTTGGTTCCATTAGGAGTGTGAGTTTTTCTTTGTAGAGTTATAATTTAGTACAACCTGGCTGCTTTCTCCTACCTTCTCTTTCTTAAGACCAATAGTTTTTGGATAGTTTTTAACTGGGATATTTTGAGACTGTAGCCACTGAATAAAGGTATCTTGTCGGCCTGACCTCAAGAACATTTCTTCTACCCTGTCCATCAGCTTTCCACTGAAAAAAACCAATACTGCTTTAAGGTGTAACCCTCAACAAAGAAGTTTTGTTGACTTACATGCACCAGTGGATGAGGCAGAATCCACTTAAAATTTCCATTTCCTTTTTGTTTTCTGGCCAGTATCTATCCTAACCTATAATAAAATTAAATAAATTTAATCATTGTTATTAGATAACTCCTCAAATTAAAAGCTTTGAATATGTTGATTATTGAATTTTAGAATATTCAGATCACCTACCATTGTTAAAAGTAATTTCACATCGAAGTATGGTCCTGGATTTCTTCTGATTCTAACCAATTAAACAATTTGGTAGCTTATTTTTCTAAGTAACTTTTGTTTTGTTTTGTTTTGCTCCTCTTTTGTGGAGACATTAGGTTAAAAAAGGAAAGCTTAACCAGAAAATTATCTTACTGTTCCTTCAGAGTAGTGTCCTTAGAAGGACTGAAATTCTACAGAGATAGTTTTAAAAAGCAGATACCTGTATGTAGTAAAATAGCTAACAACAGCACTATTTCATGGTTTCATAAACATTCGTTTTTTTCCCAAAGCCAAGTCTATCATACTGTTTCTTTAACATTGGGATAATTAATAATAATTAACCCAGAGTTTTTAGAATCTGAGAAATTATAGTAAAGAGAATTAAGGCATTCCACTGATGAAAATCAGCAACATGTGAAGCTCTTCCCTGTGGAAAAATCCTGGTTCTCTTCCACTTGCCTTAAGGTCTTTGTTACAGATGGTTGTCAGAGAGGAGGTGGGTGGGGGGATGGGTCAAATAAGTGCTGAGGATTAAGGAGGGCCCTTGTGATGAGCACCGGGTGACGTATGGAAGTGTTGAATCGCTATATTGTACACCTGAAACTAATATTACACTGTGTTAACTAAGTGGAATTAAAATTAAAAAAAAAAGAAGGTCATTGCTTATGGTGCCAGATGATCTGAAGAGTATGCACAGCTCCATTCATCTTTCACAAAAGCAAAGAACTGGAGAAGCGACTGCCAAGATGTATGGTTCCAATAATCTAGGTATGTCAAATTACTGCTTAGCTCCAGAATCATCTCTCATAACATTAATATCTGAATTTATAACAAGTAAGACAAGGTTAAATGATCCTCTTTTATGAACTACAAAAATGCAAGTTTATTAATCTGCTATAGGATTTTCATTTGTGTCACTCTCACATTTACATATCTCATTTGGAAATACTTCAAAAACACGTGAGCTTTAAATAATGACATTATTGAAGGCATCTATTAATATTGTGGGCCATAAAGTCAAAATGAAACTCTCTTCCTTATGTACAATAAGCTTTTCTAATGATGGCATAAAATGGTGCTTAGCCAGTATTACATTTGCCAAGATTGTTCCAAGGCAGAAAGTGGTCTTAACACCAATTTTGAAAGTAAATATTTTGTTACTTGACATCAAATGTACTTTATGACCTAAGATGTATTACTAGGCATGAATCTCACTTAGAATCAATAGAGACTGAGTTCCTGGATCATTAATAAATATAAAAAATTGAAAATAGCGTTTTAAATCATTGTAATGTCTTAACATATTTCCTATTTATACCTGCTTGAGGATTGTCAGTAATATTTCAAGTAAATATGAGTAATGCCTAAGAATGTATGAAATACTTTCATTGTCTATTCTTCCAGCATATATGAGAAATACATATAATTGAATAATTAGAGCTCTTTCATTTCTCTTGCCTAAACTCTGACATCACCACTAGGCAAAACTCTGATTAAGCAGATCACACAATTCCGTCCACTGAACCCAAACAGCTCTGGCCACATTTGAAGAATATTGTAAGACAAGAAGAATCTGTTGTCCCTCAGTGTTTGGCTTTCCCCAAGAGATCATTAGCAACCCAGCTGGTCCTCATCTGCCCTAAAGATATAATTTTAATTGGTTTATATTAATACTGGGTGTACTCTTAACGCTCAATAAATGTTAAATGCACTATTACAATTTGGTTGGGTACAAACCTTGGCAAAAAAAACAAAACAAAAAACCCCACATCATTTTCACCACCATTTTTGGTCATTATTCACCCAAGTTTACCTTTTCTTTCCCTGTTAACTCAGCAACCTTCCCATTATCCAGGCACCAGGCAAGCTACTGTTAAATTTCTGACAGCTTTTTCATTATAGGCTCTGTTTTTCAAGAGGCAGGTTAACTAAGTGATTTTGATTTGTGCCTAGCGAAGATGTGGAATAGACACTTGAAAACCATTCTCTTGTTTTCATGGGATTTCATTTGAAATTATTGGTCCTGCTTGATCTAAATGCACAAAAGAAAAAAAAAACCCTAAAATTCATGCTGTTTCTCATTCATGCATTGGTATAAATGAGCAAAAGAATAGTAAATTCTGCAACTGTGTCTTTTTAAAAATTTTTATTTTATTTATTTAAATGTTTATTTTTGAGAGAAAGAGAGAGAGAGAGAGAGAGAGAGAGAGAGAGAGAGAGAGAGCACGCACACAAGCGGGGGAGGGGCAGAAAGAGAGAGGGAGACACAGTATTTGAAACAGGCTCCAGGCTCTGAGCTGTCAGCACAGAGCCCAATGCAGGGCTCGACCCTCGAACCGTGAGACCATGACCTGAGCCGAAGTTGGATGCTTAACCAACTGAGTCACCCAGGAACTCCGTGTCTTTTTATTTAAATTCAAGCCTTTCAAAAATTAACAAGAACTTTCATACCATGAGGTTGTTATCTTACTGAGAAAAGTATTAACATCTATTTGTTTTCCATAGATGAGATAATGGTAAGACCCCTTTACTGTATAAAACATGACCACAAGTGTTATTTGCATTTGTTGAAAGTGTGACATATTTATTGCAAAATAATGTCTTTTTCATCATAAAGAAGAACTTACATTTACTGTAGAAAACTTACAAAATGCAAATAAAACAGAGAAATGTTTAAAATTATCCTACAAATCATATCATACTGAATTTCAATCTCTTACCATGTCTAGTCTCTTTCTTCCTTGCAGTCTTAGAAGCTTCTTCTGGAAAGCATTCCCTGATGACCCTGCCCCCCTCTTCCACATGGAGCTACCACATTGAAATTAGTTATACCTTGATGTTTCCATATTCTCTCCATCCACTTCATATACAATTCCATGTGGTCTGGCATCCACCCCATTGTTTTATTAAAATGTTTCTGTTGAAGTTTCCAGTAAGGCTCTTTATCATTATCCAAGTACCATTTTCTCTGCCTTCCTTGTCCTTGATGTCTACCACGATTTGCTTCAGGACTGAAAATCTCCTAACATGGACGCCATGGTGCTACCTAATTTTGTTCTTTTCTTACATTTGCAACTAACCCCTGTCTCTTGCCTTCACTTCCCTTATTCTTCCCTTAGTTTTCTCTATACATTTATATTGCTTTTATTTGTAAATAGCAGAATAACCAACCGATAGTGGCATTTGTAGTGGCACTACAAAGATATTTATGAATTATTTAACAAGAAGTTCAGAGGTTGGCAGTCCCAGGGCTGGTTTGGTGAAACAAATAGGAAATTTAAAAAAAAAATCTAGGTTCTTTCCATCCTCTGTTCTTTGCCTGTTAGCAGTGTCTTGTCTCCTAGTCACAAGATGGTCAATTAGCTCTAAGAAGGCAGGAGGCTAAGATAAAAAGAACTTTCTGCTCCTATAGTTCTTGCCTTTAATCAGGGAAAATAATGTTTCCCAGAAATTTCCTTACATCTCATTCACCAGAAATTGGTCTTATGCCAATCTCTGAAGTATTTAATAGAAAAGGGAAAGGATTGCCATGGCTGGCTTAGGCCAATTGTGATTCATCTCTTGGTGCTAGCGCAATGCCCCCAGATGCAATCAGACTTAGGGGAAGAAGGAAGAGCCCTTGACTGTGGAGTAGGCCATGGGCTGCTCTGTTTGCCTTCTAACTATGGCTGCTTCTTGAGACTTAGTCCTTTTACCCTACAACTCAAAGTCTCTGAGGTTCCATTCATCTTATGCCCCAAAGGGGTTGTGAAAAACAGCTGGGGTGTGAAAACACTCCATAAACAAGAATCTTATTGTCCTAATAAATATACCATATTTTCTCAATGAGACTCACAATTTTAAAATGTCTTCCTTATTTTGTGTGTGTGTGTGTGTGTGTGTGTGTGCACGCACGCACGCACACGTGTGTGTGTTGAACCAAAGACCAAATCATGCTAATCCTTCTGGGAAAATTTACCTTCACCTTCTTTCTATCTGCTACCCTCCTTCCTATTCTGGTCTCAACCACTTGAAAGCTTTACCTTTATGGCAGAGCTCTATGTGTTTCTCTTTCTTACCTTTCTTTTGCTTCTATGTGCTTGCTTCCTCTGGATTGATGTTCTTCAATGCTCTTTTTTCTTATTATATACAATGTAAACTCTACTACGAGAGCTTAAGTCCTTCAGCTAACCTTTTTTTTTCGGTCTAGACCAAATGCCAGCTTCTCCCTAATATGAGCTCTTTTCTTCCTAGTTAGGCTTTTTCTATGAACTTCCACGTCATTCAGTACTCATTCCAATACCTCATCTAGGCTGTGCTGTTGCCCTTAGCTGGAAAGTTGGACTTTGCCTCTTCCACCACGTCAAAAGTGTTGCATTACCCAACAAGTGGACCATGTAGGGGTTGAGAACACCTGTAAGGCAGGTTACTTAATTCTTTGGTCTGACTGGCATTCACAAACCTACTCTACGTTGTTGCATCCTCCTGATGGGATTAAAGTGATTTATTTATGCTTGATTAAGTTATAATTCCTTATGTACAATAACCTAGTTTTGTGTAGTTGCATTGAATGCTCATTGAATACTTAATGATTCATTGATTTTTAAATAATTTAAACCACATATACTGTGTTTTTACCCACCCTTCCTCCACCTCAAACATTCTTTTTATTGCATCATCTGCTATTTACTGCTAGGGTCAGGGTAAATGAAAATGAGATGATAGGGTACAGGTAACTGTCTATTTACCTCTTCCTCAGGAGCGGACGATACCTATCACCTGGCTACGATAGAAAGTGAAGTTTGAATGAAATCATGTCAAATATCACAGAAATAATGACTTGGTTACAGAAATTTCTATTCATATCGTCTTATCCTTTGCCCACAAAGACACTAGAGTATATTTTGTTCTCATCTCGATTTTACAAGTTGAGGAAAATGAGTTCAGTGACCTAAGGGTCAGCGAGTTAGCACAACATCATGAAGACAAAAATTGCACCAAAATTTTAGGAGAAAAACACGTATGTGACCATTGCTTTCAGAAAGAAATGTTTAGATATGGGGTTTTGAAGACGAGAAAGTCAATTTGTAAACAAGTCGGCTTTACCTTTTTACGCATTTCCATGGCATAAATGAGGTTGGAACTTGAGAGCTTTTTGGTGGAGTAAGAAATGAGGAATTAATCAAAGAGAGGAAGATGTACCTAATGTGTTGTGATGATAACAAATAGAAAACAGAAGGACTTAAATTTCATGAGTCATTCTGGTCATTAACAGCCATCATCAGAAAAACATCTTCATGTGTAGCTTTATAGGTGCGCTCCATACAATTACACACTAGCCTATAGTAATTTTTGAGTAATGTGCTGATCTAATTACATTTGGCTTCACAAGTGTGTAAGCATTATCTTTTTTTTTTTTCTTTTGTCTTGGCTTTAATTACCTTAGTAGTTGCAGGAGTTTTGGGGCTCCATACCAGCTTTTGGTTAGCAGAGTGAATTAACATAAAAGAGTCAATAAGAAATTAACCTACCCTGAATTTTCATTTTTATCCCATTTCACAAAACTTGAGTGTAAGACGGGAAGAAAGTTAATTGATTCCCCAGTTCAGAATTCTGTCAACTTGGAAGAAAATGTTAAGCCCAGTATATGAGGTTGGGGAGAAGGAAGAAGTCACTTCCCTCCCCAGTACCTTCCTATGTGTAGCCCACGGACTCTTACCCTCTCTGTTTCCCATTGCTTCCCTGCTGTGTTTCTTCTTCTTGGCTTTCCTGTTCCTCCACACACTAGAGATATAAGCATAATGATTTCTGATCCAAGATTGTGTAATATTTGAAATTAAAAAGGGTGAAATTTTGAGTCCCAAACCAAAACAATTAAAAAAAAAACTGGTCTCGGTGTGCACAAACTGTCTTTAGAAAATAAACACAAAGCCAAACAGAAATGAGGCAATTAATTACAGCGATGGTTGTGCTTTGAAGCTCAGGGGTTCCTCTATATGTTTATTTCTACGCGGGCTTTGTGTTTCAGTAGGTCATAAATTGTTGCTCATATTTAGAGCAACGACTGGAATTGCGTTGTCCTTTAAGTCCACAAAAGCATGGCTTAATAACAAATATGCCAATGACTTAAAATACTTTATCTTTCTAGATCACTTACTTCGGTCATTACAGGAAGCGTTTGAGATCAGTATCAAGGATGTGAAGGGAGTGAGAAAATAGAACCGCTTCCTTTTCCCCCTTTTCCTTCTACGGAGTAGCAAGAGATCCAGTCCAGGTTTTGCCTCCGACTCTGCCTCTGAATTTCGGCTGTGCTCCGTGTAGCACGTTTCTCCCTCTCCCCTCCTTTCTCCTTCCCTCTAGCCTCCAGTGTCTGTCTCCGGGATTTCTCTCTTCCTATTTCAGGAGGACTCTCACAGGCTCCCTCAGCCTGTGTGAAGCTGAGGTTTCCCCTGGATCCAGTATATCCCCAACACATACCTCCACGCACACGCGTCCCCAAGAACCCCGCGCTCGGCCCGGCACACACGCGCGCACACACACACTCGCGCTCGCCTGTCCGCCTCCTCCCTCCCCGGGAGAGCCGGCGCGCGTTCCCACCTTCGCTGCACCCTCGGGCGAGCCGAGCTCGCAGCGCTCTAGGATTCTGCGGCTCTGAAGTCGGATCGCAGCTCTGAACCCCATGGTGGTTTTTTAAACATTCCTCTGCCTTCTCTCTCTCTCGTTTTGACTGCACCGTTTTCGATCTGGGGGGCTAGAGGAGCAAAGCGGCTGTTTGCCCAGCCAGCTCTGGTTGGCTTGCCATCCTCCATCGGGCTTATAAAAGTTTGCTGAGCGCAGTCCAGAGGGCTGCGCGGCTCGTCCCCTCGGCCGGCGGAAGGGGGTGACGCTGGGCAGCGGCGAGGAGCGCGCCGCTGGCTCTGGCGGGCTTTCGGCTCGAGGGGCAAGGTGAAGAGCGCACGGGCCCTGGGGTTTACCGAGCTGGATTTGCACGTCGCACCATGCCTTCCTGGATCGGGGCTGTGATTCTTCCCCTCTCCGGGCTGCTGCTGTCCCTCCCGGCCAGGGCGGAGGTGAAGGCTCGGAGCTGCGGCGAGGTCCGCCAGGCGTACGGTGCCAAGGGATTCAGCCTGGCGGACATCCCCTACCAGGAGATCGCAGGTAAGCGCGGGCGCGCGGCCCGGCAGGCTGCAGCCTTTGGAGACCGCACGTCCCCCCGGGCAGCCCGGCGCCCTCCTCCTTCCCCCTGTTGCTGAGTTGTTGGTGTTCACTTTCCGGCAGGGCTCTCCCGGACGCCCTGCCTCCGCGCCGGGCGGCGGATGCTTCGGCGGCTGTTCCCGCGGGGAAGGTGTGCGTCTCGGCTGCCTCATTGTGTGCACACGCGGGAGCGCCCTCTTTCCCTCCCGCCCGCTCTCCCTCCGCTCCGGCGCCCGTGCGCCCCCTTCGCGGCGGGCTCCGGCCGAGCGGGCCTGGGAGCCCGGGACGCCCGGGGGCGGCCGCGGCGCGAGGGCAGGTCGCCGAGCGGGGCGCCCACCCCGCGCCTCTCGCTCAGGCAAACTTGGAAGAACTGCGGCCGCAGTTTGCCCAGCGCCACAGTCTGAGTGGCGCCTTCCCCACTCCCGCCCTCGCGCCGGCGGGGGCGGTGGAGAGTCGCGGAGGGCTCCCCTCGCCGCTCGCTCCGCTCACCGGATCCTTCCGGGAGGCAGAGCGCACGGCGCCCGGGGCCGGGGGGCGGGCGAGGCGGGGGGACCCCACCGGGGGACCCGGCCTCCGCACGTCGGCAGTTCCGGGCCGGTTTGGGGAGTTCTCGGGCTGCCGGTTTCGGGCTTGGGGCGGGCTTTCGCGTTACGGGTCCTCAGTGCTTTCCAGATTGCGGTTGGTCACTAGTGGTTCGGGGGACACCCCCGGCGCGGCGGCCGGACGCGAGCGCGGTCTCGGCCGCCCGCCTGTTCTCAGAAGCCGCGCCAACTTAGGCGGGTGGCTCGCCGGTGGGTTTGTCCCAGGGTCTGCGGGCCCTGGGTGGCCCGCCGGCCGGGCCACTAGCATTCCTGCACCGGGAGCCCCCACCCCCTATCTCGGCGCCGGCGTGTGCGGAGCACTCGGTCTCCAACAACTTGTGCAGCAGCCCGAGTGCGTGTTTTCCGGCTCTTAGCTCCAACCGACTCGGAGCTTCTCCGGGGCTCTGTGAATGAAACGTGTCGGGGAGAGATAATCCTGTGGCTGCGAGGCAGTACAGCTGAGGGAGGCTGAGAGAGGCCGGGAGATGCTGCGAGGGCCGCTCACACCCGGCGGTTGAAGTCCTCAGTGACCTCGGATGGTCAAATCAAAACGCTAAATCTCCACCAGCGTCCCTGCATGTTGCCAAAGAGCTGGTCGATGAGGGCAAAGCTCTTTGCAGAGATCTTAAAACATCCCCGTTTCTATACGTAATGGAATTGGTATTTTATTACGGTTGATCTGCACACCCTGCAAGGGAAGGTTTGCACTTTTACCGAAATGAACACATTTATATAAATTGAAGCATGGGGGGAGGGGTGTGTGGAGATAGCCCATACACACGCCAACAGCGCGGAGCATTATGTACCGGGAGCCTTTTTCAATTCTGAGCCAGACGTAGCCAGCCTCTGGTGAGTCGGAGGCGGAACCTGTGGTGAATTATAAGTCCACTCTTCTATCCCTGTCACTTCTTCTCCCTTTTCCAGAACTCCTTAATTTGTTAATCAGTGAATGGAGAGCGACTGCCCCCACAGCTCCTTAAGTTTCTTAACTCTCCTTCCCCTTTGTCTACTGTTATTTCATTCTTTTTAATTAATTGATAAGGATCAGCTTTGCTTTTTTCTCCTCCCCAAATCTCAGGGAATTCAACTTTTAAAAGGTTTTATAGCGTGGCTCACTTCTTCGAGGAACTTTTTCTCCTCTAATCTGGGCTTTTTCAAAGTGTATCTTTTAAACACACAGATATTTCCCAGCATGATTTCAGATATGATATCTCAGAGAAGAAAATAGTTCAGTATTTTTAAATTGTTTCGGTATTCTTTAGTGGATTATGGGACTTTCAGGGGACTGCACTTCATCCTTGGCATGATGCAAAGCTCCTTAATATCAAAGTGAAGGTTTTCAGTGTAAATAGTTTCTGTACTCCCCATTTACTTTCCTGAGAACATTTCCAGTGGTTAAAATAAGTCCTTCAGGAGATTTTTTAACTACAGGGCTTTTTGTTTTTTTCTTCCCCCTCCACCTCCTGACAATTACAGTGCTCACTAATTAGCTATTAAATTCTGAAACGTGCACTTTTGTTAAACTCACTTTCTAGGACTAAAGGGTACTGTTGACTTTGCCCTAACCCTGATGTGCTTTGATGCTGGTAGAAATGGTCAAGATAGAGGTCACTGTGGGGTCAGAGGCACATGTGATAGGAAAACACATGAATTAAAAGATAATTGTGTGTGTGTGTATGTATGTGTGTGTATATATATATTCACATATATATTCAACATGAATTACTCAATGCTACATGTTGTTGTTGTTGGAATAACCACGGAGGAAATATGTCCCATTATTAAAGAAAAACACTCTTTGGCTCTTCCCTAGTTCTGATACTATTTACATTTCATTATCTAGTGTATGGTGGTTATCCTTTCTTTAAACTCCCTTTTCATCCTTTGCCTTGTTTGGACTTTTAAGGGTTTGCCTGAGAAATGGCATATGCCATTAGTCTGCCAGGGAACATGAATTTAAAGGAACTGCTGTTCATAATTTAGATTCATGAGGGCTGTTTCTAATTGAAAGATATTTGCAGGTAGTTTGCCTGGTAAAATAACTGAGAAGTAATAAGGACATTATGCTTCATCATGACATTATTAAAGTTTTACTCAGAACTCACAATTGTGAAATAGTGTTGCCCTTTTCTATTCTAGGATAAAAGGGTGTTCTTCAAACTCAATAGATGAGGGGCTGTGATGGGTAATATATAAAGTTATACTCTCAGAGAGTGCGTGGGAGGCCTTTAAGGGCCAGTTTGCACCATCAATCTTCACTCAGTGCTGATTTTAAGCCATCCCAGGCAGATCAGATAGACTATCTGTCCTGTTTGAAAGACCTCCAAGGGGAAGATTCGCGAGCCCCTCTCAGCATCCATTCTGATACTTCGTAATTCTTGTGGTATCGAAATATTTCCACATAACCAGCCCAAATTCTTCCCAGTGTGCTTGCTTATTTTCTCCTGTTCTGTCTTCTGGGAGGGGATTGAGCAGTGAGTGGGTCAAGTTCTTTGTTAGGAGTGTTGTTTTGATCAAAGGTAGATATGAAACATTCCAGTCTTTCTTTGAGCGTCCATAATGTTACCTCATTTTCCCAGCCCGACTCCTCTTGATGGCTCTAAACTCCTAAAAGAACTCAAGAACTGAAAAGAACATCTGCTTCAAAGACCAGGCAATTCAGGGAATGCTGTTTTATGCTTACTGGGCCACTATCTTATGTCTTGAGCCTTCTTGGAGTCGTTAATTATAACCCCTCGGAGCTGACTAGTGGTGACTTATTGGCCTACATGTCTACTTTTTCCATTAGTTATCTAATGCAGTCGTATTTAACAATCCCTCATGTAGAAATTACTATGTGCCCAGCCCCTGTTTAAATATTACCTGCTCCTAAAAACATTAAACATTGCCTTATTGACTCCTTTTGGTAATTTTGTAGATATCATCATTATCCCCATTTTATAGATGGAAGGACTGAGCAACACAGAAACTTAAATAATTAACTTGCCCAAGAATGACTCTGCTAGAAAGCGGTGAGGCTAGAGTTGCAACCCAGGCCATCAGTCTCCAGGTACTGGAGTCATAGACTTAATCCTGCCCACTGCCATTCCGCATTTGTTGAACGAATGTGTGCAAAATCAGTTCTTTCCTCACCAATAGGTATATATAGCCTGGTGTTACCAGTCACCAGGTGTATTGCCTTATAGTTCATGCTGAATAGTTTCCTGTTTACTTGCAACATCAACAATTTTTCAAAATCACTTTGAATTTGAATTTTATGTCCTCGGGAATTGGCCATGCTACCATCACTAAATTGTATGTGTGTGTATGCATTTCCCTGATTTTTTAATTGTATCTATGTAGTTACATAAAAGGTGGAAACTAAAGCACGTGTGTTGGTATTTTTCATCATTCTGGACCTAGCAGAATATTGGGTTAGTGCAACAAAGTTTGCTGTAGGAAGGTATCATAGGGTAGCGGGAGGAGGGAAGCTTATCTCCACTGATGAGGAAAGAAGTATCGTTGTTTTCTCAGTATTTTGTCCCTTTTTGTGTCGCAGGTGTTTGGAGAGTTGGGCAGCAGGTGGATAATAAAGAAAGCTTTAAACTTTTTCCCATCTCTTTAATATGAATTAATCTCAATACTCTAAAAATCTATTTCAAAATCAAATTAAGAAAGAATATTCTCTTGTACTCTGCTGATGTACTAGTGACTTTTTTAAGTTCTTTATTGTTGTCAAATTTCAGAATATGTAATGCTTCATGTCACCTGGTCTTTGTACAACAGTCCTTTCCTTTCTCTGCTGGGTTTCTCAGGGAACCTGTCCTCCCTCCCTCCGCACCTCCCCCCGCCCCCCAACTAACTTAATACATTTGCCATGGCTACCTTGTTTTTCCAATTTGCATGTAGATATCGTATTAACATAAACAGAAAAAAAGTGTTTGGCAACTCTTACTCTTTTACACACACATTAAATACCCTGGTTTGAAATAAATTATTTAATTTCCACTTAACTGCCTGCTTCATAGATTTCTGATTTCTTTGCCCTCTCTGTAGTTAGCTGTCTTTAAAATTCTTTCGAAGAACAGTGTGAGAGGTCTGAGCTGAACTTCAGATGTATTTTGTGTTTTGTTTTTTTATGATTTGCCAAGTCACTAGATTGCTAAAAGAATCGCATTAATTCCAGGTATCAAGGCAGTCTAAACTCTGGGCTATTAGGCGTGCCACTTGTTAAACTCTTGATTTGGGAATTAATTTTAGAATGATCCTTGCAAACAGTTATCTTAGCTGATTTAATTAGAGGATAATATGTCATCATTGAGAACAAGAGTTCATTTGAGTTGACTGATACACTTTTTAACATAAAACTCACATCTTTAACTGTACCACATGGTTAATAGCTTGTGAGTAGAAATGTAGGCCGCTATCAAAAGTGATTTAAAATATACAGCACTATGTCCTTTAAAGTATTATAGTATAAACATTGCATTGTAATTTATGTAAGAGTGTGACTAATGTTCTTTTATGATTATGGGTGAGTTTTATGAACACTTACAAAATACAAAATTGAGTCCTTTTAAACCAAAGTGACCTACAATTCAGTCACTACATTTGTACAGAAATATGAGTTTAGGATAGAAATTGTAGGAAGGGAAATGTTGATAAAATAATCTATTAGCTTAGTCTTAGCTTACATTTTAAGCCTGCAAAAGACTTTCTTCCCCCTTAATTCACATCTCTCAAAAGACTTCTGGCAAGGCCAGCTGTCTTGACAGTATAAACAGAATACTGAATATTCTTATATTCATATGCTTGTATATGTCTTTGCAGACCAAATTCTGCTCTACTAAATTCTTGGTGCTTATATACGTCTTCGCAGACCAAATTCTGCTCTACTAAATTCTTGGTGCTTATATATGTCTTTGCAGACCAAATTCTGCGCTACTAAATTCTTTAGCTGACATGTAATTTGACTTTGCATAGTTTCATAGATTTCTTCAGTATTATTCAATTTTCAGTTATTTACATGATACTGTTTGAAAGTGTAATGGACTCCCTGGGATGGCATATTTGTGAATAAATGGTTTCATAGCAGTAAGTCTTGGTAAAGATTTAAAATTTCTAGTAGTCCTGAATGGCAGTATTTAAGAGCTTTTAATAACCTCGGATGAAAAATATTTTTTAAATGAATGCACCAGTTAGTAACAAAGAAAAATAGAAATCTGATTCCACATTTACACGTTATCCAGGTTGTCGATTTATTTTTATAACTCATTCTGTATGTTCTTTAGGCATTTCTTTTCCCCTCATCCAGTGAATACTTTTTGTATGCCTACTATGTGTAATTCACTGGGCCAGGCGCTGTATATAGGGCCACAGGGGATTTTAATCGCAGCAGGGAAATGGAAATTAAGGGACCACTCACAATCAAGGGCTGAGATACCGGCACTGTGACACAGTATTTAATCGGAGCATCTGATCTAATCGTGGGGTTAGGGAATGCCTTCTTGAGGAAGAGCAGTGGGCAGTGGGCTCAGGAGGACTTAGTACCTGTGTGGTTAGAAGACCCTGAAAGCATGAGAGGAGTTTGGAAGCTGGAGAAAACAGCCTGTGAATAGAAAGGGTGTGAGAGAGACCAGAGAGCCTGTGGGCCAGGTTAATGACTTGTATACAGTGTTCAAAGATGGCCCATGCAGCGTGACCCTATGGTTTACTTTTTCATCGCAGATACGGACCATTGGCTCTAAAAGCTGTGGGTGCTTAAGTCAAGTTTTTATGCATCTGGTTGTTTTAAACACAGCCCAAAGAAATTGAGTTTTAACCAGTTAGAGCCTGCCTGTTTTGTGTATCCTGCAAAGCTGCGTAACACCTGCCTGCTAGCCATTTATAGGATGAACCTGGGGCCTAAAAGAAACCAAAACAAACAAAACAAAACAACACAACAACTGAAAATCCAAGCTGCTGCCCTCTCCACTCTAAGGCTGAACAACATTGCCCAGATACTTAATCCCCTTTCCCTCTCCAGGAGTTCCTGAGCCTTCTCCTCTTCTGGTAGTGGCTACCCTCTGTTATGTCTACAAGGCTTCAAGCTATGAGGGACTTCCCCTCTCAGGCAGCTTGTCAAAGTGCAACCCAAATAAAGCTCTCTGTGTCTGGCTGCCACCTCATGGTCCTGTCTCTTTCCTTAATCAGCCCTGAAATCCTGGAGCTCACAGCGCTGACCTTGGCCTTCAGCCTAGGGCAGTGAGAAGCTATTGAAGAAGTGTTTCAATCAGGATTGGACTTGATTTGAAATGTTACCTTGGTCTCTCTCTAGAGATGGCTTGCAGGGGAGGAAAAGCAGATACAGGAAGAGGAGGAGATGTTAGCTTGAACTAGAGCAGTGCCTGGAAATGGAATGAAGTAGAAAGACTCAAGAAATATTTAGAAGCTGAGTGAAGTAAGTCAGATTGAGAAAGATAGATACCATGTGGTGTCACTTATATAGAATCTAAAAAAACGAACGAACAAAACAGAAACCAGATTCTTAGATGCAGAAAACAGATTGGTAGTGGCCACAGGGGAGGAGGGGCAGGGGGCAAGACGGTTAAAGGGGATCAAGCAGTACGAACGTACAATTATGGAATAAGTCTTGGGGATGTAATATGCTGCATCAGGAATATAGTCAAGGGTATCGTATTAACTTTGGAGGGTAATGGATGGTAACTAGACTTACTGAGGTGATCATTTTGCAGTGTCTACAAAGGTCAAATCACTATGCTGTACACCTGAAACTTATAATATTGTATGTCAATTATACTTCCTTTAAAAAAAGAAATATTTAGGAGGTAAGTTTGGTATCACCAAAAGACCATTAATTAATCAAAAGTCATTCATTGGATATGTACTATGTGATGGACAGTGAGTACGAACTAGTCTCTGTATATGTGAAAGAGAGAGGTTCAGAGAGAGCAGCATGCATCCCAGAAACATTTTTGAGTTTACAAGGCCATGTAAATAATCCTGACATAGTTTATGTGTGCTTTTTAGTGGAGACAAAACTCAGTATCATTAAACCAGCATAGGATTGTTAAGAGTATCAGTGTGACTGAGAGAAAGAGATTTCCCAAATGGGGGGAGGGTGGTGAGTTGTGAGTTGTTAACTCACAGTTCACTTTGAGTTGTTAACTCAGAAAGTATAGAGTTTTCAAAATATATGTAACCAGCTGTGCCACTTTGAAACTTAAGTCACAGTTGTGTGGCCGAGAGAGAGATTTCCCAAATAGGGTGGGGTGAGTCATGAGTTAACTCTCAGAAAGTATAGAGTTTTCAAAATGTATGTAATCAGCTGTGCCATTTTGAAACTTAAGTCACAGGTTTTTTGTCCTATGGGAATGTAAAAAAAATAACTTAAAATTTTTACCAAAATGAAGAATTAAATTGTTACTTCACTCCCCAATATTTAAACAATGCTATGTCCATGGCATAAGTACCAAATATGTTACTGGTTGTAATGACTGGAATCACAAAATGAAGAGAGTTATTTGACCTTGCTGAGAGGAAGGGGTAAAATTTAATTTGGAGGATATTAGTCAGGGTTCTCTAGAGAAACC
The DNA here is from genome assembly GCF_027475565.1 of Acinonyx jubatus. Classification (NCBI taxonomy): domain Eukaryota; kingdom Metazoa; phylum Chordata; class Mammalia; order Carnivora; family Felidae; genus Acinonyx; species Acinonyx jubatus. The sequence continues at coordinate 64,203,425 of NC_069380.1, forward strand.
AAAGCAATAGGATACACATATAGATGTAGGTATACATATGAGGAGATTTATTATAGGAATTAGCTCCAGAGGTTATGGAAGCCAAGAAGCCTCATGATCTGCCATATGTGAACTGGAGACCCAGGAGAGTGGAGGTGTAAGTCAGTCTGGGGCTGAAGGCCTTGGGTGGGGTGGAGTACTGTGGGGTAGTGGTAATAGGTCTCAGATTCCAAGGCTGGAGAACTAGGAGCTCTGATGTCCCAATGTAGGAGAAATGGATGTCTGAGCTAAAGAAGAGTGACAGGGAATTTGTTCTTCCTCCACCTTTTTGTTCTGTTTGGGCTGTCAAGGATTGAATAATGTTTCCTTACACTGGTCACTCCTTCTACTGAATCACATGCTAATCTCTTCCCATAACATCCTTACAGACACACCCACAGATAATGTTTTACCAGCTATCTGGGTGTCCTTTAAGCAGGTCAAACTGACACAAAATTAACCATCACAGGGACATTGAAGGATGCGTAGCAGTTGACAAACACTCATGAAAGAAGGCGGCATTTGGGGTGGGGTTAAATTTGTAAGGAAAGTAGTACGTTTGGAAGATACTACAGAAAGCGATCAATTAAGAATTTGTGAGAAGCAATATTGAACAAATAGAGTGGGGTTGTATTTTTGATGGGCCTTGAAAACCCTAGCCTTTATGTGGCAGGAAGTAGGTCATCATTCTAGGTTCTTGGCAGTGAAATGACAAGATGAAAGTATTGTTTTAGATTGGTCAAGCACTATAAACAGGATGGAATAGTGTAGGGATTATTAAAGGCCCAGGAGGCGGGAAGGAAGATAGCCAGGGGGCTGATTTAGATACTAAAGCCCGAGATGCCAAGGGCCAAGATGAGGTTAAGAGGTGAGAAGAAGCGGTGAGTGAGGTCAGCAGGGAAGAGGCAACATTAAAAAGAAAAAAAAAAACAAAACCTGAAAAACTTTACTCCTACTACTCAGAAGTTCCAATAAAAGGGTTTAAAGAAGACAAGCCGTTGAAATTCTTCCCTGAAATCATCTGTGTCATTTAAGATACTTTTGGCAGCAGGTCACAAAAAATCCTGAATTGGCTGTCTTCCACAATCAGGGAAAGCCATCATTTCACATACATTCCAATACAGAGCAGTTCTACGTGTGGGAGAGTGGGAAGTTAACACTATCATGAGGGTCTTGGGTTCTCTCCATCTTTTGTCTCTGCTTTCCTCATTCTACAAGTCAGCTTCATTACAGAAAGAAGGTGGCTGCTGGAATACTAAGAGCCAAAGCTTCATTATGATGCCCAGAGGTACACAGTAGGGCTATTTCTTCCCATGTTTTATCTCCTCATTGACGAGAAGATTAGCTCAGAAGTCCCCCAGCAGATTTACCCAGCCTCTCATTCCAGAATTGCTTCCTGTGCTGGTGCCTGGAAGAGAAAGAAAAAGATCATGGCTGTTGACTTGGACCCATCGTGGCTACACCCTCAGACAGGGGCTGATATTCACCTTCCTTAAGTATATGGCCACTGAATTGCTTGGGTAATATTCCTAAGAATCCCCAGGAATTGAGGGTAATGGAGAAGTTGAGAAGAATTACTCAGATTGTCTGAATCAATTACGTATTTGGCATTCTTACTTGAGTCCAGTATTTCTCAACTCTGGCCAGCGGTGAACTGACACATGTTTAGCAGTTGCCTTTCAGGAGGGTAGGGTGTGGGAAGATCTGATTTGTAGCATTTGCCAATTTCTGTGCTATGTTCCCACCATGACGGATTTCAAGCCACTAACAGTTTAACAACCAGCTTACAAAATTCCTGAAAATTTAACAGCTGGCTCTTTTGAGTTGGAAAAAGCCAGGGCTGTCCTGGAATCATGTGAGGTAGCATTAAACAACAACAACAACAACAACAAAAATTGTGCTCCATTTTTAGATCCTCTGATTTAATTGGTCTGAGACAGGGCACTCTTTTTCCTGGTCTGCTCCCTCCCTTCTTCCTTTCTTTTTCAGTTTTCCCTAGTATTTCTGATGTGCATCCAGGAAAGGGAAGCAGTTAGGTAAAGCTGTGCTTCATAAACTTTATCAAACATCAGAAATACAGGAGGGCTTGTTAAACACTAATGCCTCGGCCCCACCCCCAAAGTTTCTGTTTTCATTGTTCCTGGGTAGGGCCTGTAATTTGTATTTTTTACAGATTCCCAGGTGATGCTAATGCTGGTCCAGGCACCATCTCGAGTCTCTGGGGACCAAACTCTGGGTGCATTCACTGTGGTTTTAAACACAGGTTTTTGTCAGGGTAGACAGTCAAATTTGCGCAATGATTTCTGTTGTTTCTCATCTTGATTTTGAGAATCTCAACCCACAAAGTGTCTCTGATTCAGATTGCATTTCACTCGTCCTCCTCCCCCATTGCCTCTGACTTCTTTCAGACACTCGCTTTGGCCACTAGGGGGACTAAGGGAAAGAGAGTGGTTGGAGCGGTTCAATCCAGAACTACCTACGCTTGGAACAAAAGGGCCCCAACTCAGCTGCAGGCGCTTATCTGCTTGAGTAGGAGAGAACCACAACATTGCTTTAAATGGGAACTGGTTGACGTTTTCAGGTTTTTTTTTTTTTTTTTTTTACTGTAGGATCCCAGTTGTTCTTTGCTAATGTGACAGGCTCTCTTTGGGTATGGCTCGTTTCTTTGGGGAGGTTCCTATTCAGAAGATTTTTGGGGAAGGGTGATTCCGTTTCCTTGCTCCTTTGAGCTGTTTTTCCTGGACTAAATGCAGATGTAGCCATTTTTTCTTGACCTCCAGACTCTTATGCAAGGAGACTGCATTTAGAGCTGGTCAGTCTTCATTTTCATACACATTCAATTAAAGATGTAGCATAATACATTCAGGGCATGCACACCTGTGTTCTGTAGGCTTGATTGGCTGGTGTGTTTGCTCCTTATTACAGTTCTTGGATTTCTTGAGAAATTGGCTTCCTCTTTTGTGCCCCCAGGACAGCTGAGATTAGCAAGGGCTAGTGCTCCTCAGCTGGATTTCAGAGAACTGGAGGTGTTTCCTCCTAAGGTTGCAGTAAGGTTGAGGCAAGTATTTTCTTTGCAAAGAAACTACTTTGAGGCCTGCTTTTTAAAATGAATAATTTTCAATTATTTTCTTAATGGGTCAGAGTAGCTCGAAGTCAGTTGCACCTTTGAAATGAACTTGCTTCTATGCTTTTAGATTTATAGAGATTTTTAAATGACAGGACTTAACTTTTTCCTGAAAAAGCAAGAAAATACTTTTCCCCATACTTTAGCTGTTTGCTTATCCTATTTTCTTCTAAATCCCAATGATTGGGAGTTTTTAAAACTTAAAAATGATAAAACTTAATATGCCCAGCATCTTTTTTCCTTTTTTACAGCAAAAGGTTTAACAAATGGTTTTGAAGAATTTAAATGATCTTTGACATATTGGGAGCTCTATTTGGAAAATAAGGTATTAATAATTTGGAAATGTAGGATTCTGAGCACTCCTTGATCTATTACAGCTTTTCCTCTAGCTATATATTTATATTGAACTTAGGTAACATAGTTTACTCTTACTTTTACATTATCAAGTGCTAATGTGTGAAAGGCTTTTATTGTACTTTTACTACTCATTTGATTATGTGGTGTCTTATTTAATATTCTTTCACAGACTTGGGGGTATTTAGACATCAGGAGGTCAAGTACTACGTTAAAAGCATAGGCCAGTTTTTATATGACTGCAATAAAGAATATATTCATTTCACTTATATTACCACATGGCTCTCATAAAAAAAGGTCAGTTTCAATTGAATATAAAATAGGTTACAAATGGCAAATCTTATGTCATCAACAACAAAATTATTATGGATAATTCCTTTTCAATGATTCCCTTCCCTTCTTTAAAGAAATAACTTGAAGGTTTCATAAAATCATAGATCCTTATGATGTGTTTTGAACAACAGACACAAAATTAGATAAATCCATTTTTTTATTTAGTCAAGAATACATATAATCACACTGAAATTCCAGTTGAAATAGCAATTCAAGTGCATCACAGATTCACAGCAAAAAATTCCATGAAATTATACTTTTTCATTTTGTTGTTATATTAATTTAACAGATTAACTTCGAATCAATTTCTCAGCCTGGGGTTATTGATGTACAGATAAATATTATTACAAGAAGTTACATGCGAAAATGTAGGCCGATTGCTATGATTTAAGAGTGGCAGTTTATTCTTATCCAGAACATAGTAAATTATAGAAAGGTTTTCAGTTTCTCCAAGGGTTGACTATATATAAAAATACAGGTTGTAATGATCTTAATTCTGTGTGGTAACTAAGGTTGCATTTTATAACCGGAATGACAAATTCCTACAACTGAAAAACATATACGCATTTTAAAGTGAATTTTAACCTTCCTTGCCATTCATTTGGGTAAAGTACAACTCTTGACAGGCCATCGTTATTCCCCTGAAATGTTTATTTTCAAAAGTGTGACCTTGTATTTGAAAAAAGTTTGTAAATGCTCTGTGTTCTGAAAGGCTTTGAAACAGTATTATTTGGGAAAAATGAGCCTCGCTCACAACTACTATAATCAGGAAAAATAGAAAGATGGAATACGAATCAGCGAGAGCAGCCTGTTCTCGGATCCACGGTTCCTAAAGCTATCTTCTTTCAGGGCGACGATTCGATTCCCATTTTAACCTAATTAAGCAGTCGAGAGAACCAGTGTCCTACGAGATAAGCCCGGAGGCTCCTGGAAGCCCTGGGCTGCTCATTACCTCCCAGGCACTGCCAGGGAGCCGCTGCCTGGGACTTCTGGAAGGTGCCACGGATGCCCAGAAGGAGGCTCTGGTGTGCAGCGCCAGCCCGTAGGTATACCACCTTCAGCCACATTTCAGCCCTGTTACTGTGGAATTGATTTTCACGGCTCGTGACAGAAGCTGTTTTCAGCCTTTGAAAAGGAAGTAGCTGGGGCTGATCCTCCTAACACAAACAGCAAATTGCTCTGTGGCTTTCATAGCATTGGAGGTCTGTTACCTTAAGGTTCTGATGGCCTTTTAACAGTGTTTCCAGCTGAGCAGCAGATGTAAAGGATACTGAACATTGAAAGCACTGTTCTTTTTTTTCCTCCTCCCTGAAAGAATCGTTTTTTACAGATATTGTACCAACACCGTATCCTAGGACCTATTTGGTGGCATGTTAGATTTGAAAGATGGAACCAAATCTCAGGTGAAGTCTTGTCAATACCGTCGGCCCGACCAAGCTTACTGGGCTGTGTGTCCCCATGTTCCTGCTCATCGGGAACCGGGATCATGTCACCATTAGTAGGGGCCCATTTGGTGATATCTCATCAGGGAGAAAAAAATAATTAATGGAACCCCATGAAGCCTCGAAAAGTCCTGATACTTATTTTAAGTTTGTTTTCATCCTAAACATTTTAGAAATACGCTACAAACAGTGCGTTCGCCTTTTAGAATTCTATCCAGTCTCCCTTTGTTTTGCCTTTCTATTGTTTCGGGTGTTAGTTCTGTCTTTCTGTTGGTTAGGGTATGAGATGTTCCTGAAGGAGAGCTATGCCTTCCCCGCACAGTGTCCTTGAAGGCCTTTAAACGAAGCTTTGGTCTGTTGAAGAAGGGTAGCATTTCTTGTGGACTTTTGAGGAAAAAGTTAAACATAACTGAGGGACACTTGTCGAATTGGACGTTTTTTCCTTTTTAAAAAATAAAAATTTCTTTTCTTCCAAAGAAGTAGGGGCACCTGGGTGTGGCCCAGTCGGTTAAGCATCTGACTCCTGGTTTTGGCTCAGGTCATGATCTCATGGTTCATGAGTTCGAGCCCTGCATCGAGGTCTGTGCTGACAGCGTGGAGCCTGCTTGGGATTCTCCCTCTATCTCTGCCCCTCCCCTCTCTCATAGGTGCACTCTCTCTCTTTTACTCAAACTAAATAAATAAACATTTCAAAAAATAAAAAATTAGAGAAATAGCATGTCTTTTGATTTCACTTAGGTGAAATCACTCGCAGAGTGGTAACTCTGCGAGGTAAGAGCAGAACAGCCATGCCAATGAGTCCTCACCCCTCACTCCAGGAACTGACCTGTTTTGAAGCTTTTGGAGGGACCCTTAGGAAGTATGTGAACTGCCACCATTTTCCCCCCAAAGTTGAAAATACGCGTAACTTGAAACGCTACAGTGAACAGGTGATGTGACTAGACGCGCAATTCTTTCCCTTTTTGTTCCTCTTCTTCCTCCTACTCCCTCTCTTGTGCACTCACATAACCCATGAGAAAAAAAGTATTAGCATGGTCTAGTATTTAAAATTTAGTGTGGTTAGTTTAGCTCTTCTAGGTAACAACGTGTGGGAAGCTTGCTGTGGCGCTGTGGTTAAGCAGAGACTGGCTTTGAGTCCCGGCTCTACCGCTTAGCTCTTTTGAACCTGTCCCTGCCTCTATTTTGTCCGTGAACAGGGATAATAACACAGAGTCCCTACCACTCATCGTTGTGATTGTATTAAATGAATTAACATTTATGAAGCTCTTAGAATAGCGGCTGGCATACAATAAAGGCTATATACGTGTTCCTCACATAACAAATAATAGATAAGAAGATCAATCCCTTGATGAGGGTGGGGAGTAACACGGGAAGAAAGGGGAAGAGTGAGTTTCTATGGGCTCCTCCCATCTCCAGGGCTAAGCCTGGCCTGTAGGCACTGCTAACGTTTGGGGTTGGCCTGCCGAGTGATCTGCTCTTGTGCAACTTGGGAAGGAACCGGTAGCCCCCTTTCCTGGAGTACTCACCCTGATGTTGGATTTTTCTGGCCCCGAAGGCCTCCTGAATCACTGGTTTATTCCTCACCTGGCTTCTAGAACTTTGATCACCTTCTATGGTGGGAGCGTGACACGCTTTCTGGTCTGCAACTCAGTGGCATTCTGAATCTACCCAGGAGGGCACTGGAGACCACTGGGCCAGACCTGTGCCCCCCCCCCCCCGCCGCCCCCCAGGTGTGGGTGTAGCCCTCCCTCTGAACATCTTTGCCAGCAGTCCACCAGGCAGTCTCTTTACAGATTCCGAAACACTTAGCGCTAGGAATCCCTCTTCTCTGTGGCTTTCCTGTGTTGGTGGGAAGCTCCGAGAGGAGAAACCGGGAAATGTGGCGAACCTCCCTTCTTCATATAGATCCCCGGGGCAGGGATGGGTTTGCTACCTGTCCTCTTTCTGGCTGGACCTCAAGCCCTTTATCCAGGCTTGGAGACTTGTCACCAAAAGAGGTCAGAGAACAGACACTCATAGCTTTGGAGGTGGAGACAATATATAGAAGACAATATATTGAGGGGCAGACCAAATCGAGCCAGTGAAATATTTGCAGAATATTATCCTCATTACACACACAATATGGAAACTTCCGAGGCATCTCTACATTATCAGGTGAACTGGAAATGACATCAGTTCTTTGTTTATGTGGAAATCTTTGGGATTTCTGGCAGATGGCATCCTATAGGAGCAAAAGGACTTAGTTCCTTGTTTTGTGCTTACTCATTGGTTATTTTGAAGTTTTCTTCACCTCCTTGAACCCCAGTGTCCTCATGCATATAAAGGGACAGTAAGATAGCCTGGCTCATGATGTTCTTTGTGAGGATTAGATCACATAATGCATGTGAACAGACTGACAGAAGTCTCCAGGAAATGTTAGCTCTCCTTTTCCCAATTCCCTCCTGACACATGTATCGTGATGAGAAATCTTCCTATGTCTTATTCAGAAGAGGAGAGAAACCTAGTAGGCTGTAATCCCCGCTGTAAGACTTAGTCATTTTTAATTTCCTTTTATGATAAGCTTCTGAGAGAGAAGCTCTTATAGAACGTTAAAAGGTGATCTTGAAATGCCGGTAAGTGTCAAATAGCAAATCTTTTAAAAACATTTTCTTTCTCTTCTTTTTGGTCTTCTTGGAGCTGACTGTGAAACTTCTCTTTTATGCAGTTCTCATAGGTTCCTGTTGTGCATACTGTCCTCAAGAATGATGTATCTGATACATGGCTTTATTTTACTTTCCTTAAAGCAGGGGTTCTCAGACTTGAGTGTACGTCAGAATTATCCAGAAGGCTTGTTCCACTGTGGGCTGCTGGGTCCCCTTCTGGGAGTTTCTGATTTGGTAGATCTGAGATGGAGCCCACTGCCCTGGCGATGCTGAAGCTGAAGGTATCTAGGCCACACTTTGAGAACCACTGGCTTCAGGTTTACGCCTCAAACTGTCAAAGTCAACTTCATTCTCCAATAGCTTGAGAATAAATTTCAACCATCTTGGTTTGACATTCAAGAACAAAAACTACTTACTGACCTCGTGTCAAGCATCCTTCCTCTAGAAATTTCTGTCTCAGGACACCTTTTTCACTAAACTTACTCTTCTTTCTGTGTCTCATTGCACTTGCTGATACTCATGACAGTGCTTGGTCTGTCCTTTCCAGCTTTCTCTACCAACTAAAAAGCAGTTTAGCTCAAATTATTCTTCACGAAATTGCCCTATTACCCAGTTCCTCTTTTCTCCTTCTAGCCATGCTTGTGTAGTATTTGTCTGTTGGCTTGGTAATTAATCAAATTGCGATCTCCTGACTCTTTTTAATGTTTATTTATTTAGTTTTGTGAGAGACAGAGAGGGAGAGCAAGCCAAGGAGCGACAGAGAGGGAAGGAGAGAGAGAATCCCAAGCAGGCTCCATACTGTCAGCACAGAGGCTGATGTTCGGCTCTATCTCATGAACTGTTAGATCGTGGTCTGAGCTGAAATCTAGAGTTGGATGCTCAACCTACTGAGCCACCCAGTGCCCCTGCCATCTCCTGACTCCTTAAGTTGTTGTCTTAAATCATTTAAAATTGATCACTTAATTTTTGTTTCCCAAAATTGCCTACGTAATATGTGGTAGCTGATGGCACTTAAGTATGTATTTGTCCTTTCCAGAGCACAGTGCTTAAGCACAGTAGGTATTCAATAAATAACTGACCACTCCTTGATTGGACATAATAAGAGACTTTTTTTTTTTTTTTTTTTTGGGCCAGGCCTCACTTAAAGACAACGTTAAGTAAGATCAAAATTAAATGATGTAACATGAAGACACCCTTATGTTTTCTTTGAAAGAGTGTAGCTGATAAATCCTATTAGGTAAAGCCAGTGGAAATCAATTCATGGACATATAGACCGGAGTTTATTGTGTGGGTCCTGCAGTTTGTTGCTTTCACTTTGTTTTAAAGCCTACTGTTTCTCTCAGGGAAGCACCTACTATATATAGGTATATGTCTATCAAAATGTTTTTTCAAAATGTGGCATATTTTAGCTATCACTGACAGCAATTTTCAAATGCCTGAAAAGATTAGAGAAGTTAAATGTAAAGAGTACTATAAATTGCAGTGACATTTCCTGGGAGATAAAGAAATTGATAGAGAGGAAAGTTAGTTTAAAAAGTCAGGCCTAGGGATAAAGCAATCAAATTGTACCACCTTTGGAATGATCTATTTACGATGGAGGCTTTGAATAATAAATTGTGCCACAGGAATGCTCATAGGAACCACTTGTAATTTTCTGAATTCCATTTTAAGCTTACCAACCTGGACTCTCTTACTTATTGTATCAGCTCAGGTCAGTTAAAATTTATTTTTAATTACTTGAAGAGCAGCACCCACAATTTCCCTGCCCTTGAGGCACACATAGAGTACTGCAGGCAGATATATAGATGATTAGTTTCCATATGATGTGTTGTGATAAAGGCCTACAGGAAAGCAGGGTGAGGTTGAGGGCAGGTAAAGGTAACCCATCAGAGGGGGAGGGAGAGAGGCAGGGAGTCAGAGAATAGGGAGTACTGGTTTTCTTCACCACAATAATCTGTTTCTTATACAGGATTAATTGTTTTTTCATGTACGTGGCTGAACCCTAATTTTTTAGTAAATAGGGGAGGTTAAATTCCCCTACCAAATAGAAGATCGTGCCCCACAAACTCCCTAAGAAATGGGCGGCTCTGCTTTTGCCAAGGGCATCAGTTGATCTTTGTTGAAGCAAATAGAACATTCATCCGTCCCTGGGAAATTGTATATAGACTCCCAAGCATGGTGTTTAACTCCAAATCATTTTAGCTTCCATGTTTTAATAAAATTTCCAGAGCAATGTTAGGAAAATAGCTACATTTATCACCTATGATCATTCCTGCTACAGGTGTAGTTTTAAATGGCGATAAGCCTACTATTTCACGCACAAACACTCCTTTACAGACATTAACCTATGATTGTGCTGTATATCTTGACAGGTCATAGACTTCATAGCGACCCTATTCAAGTAGGTATGGTACATAGAAATCGACATATAAGTATTTTGATGGTCAAAGATGACATGAATAGTGTGGTAGCGTTTTGCCATAGGTGGTCAAAAAGAACAGTTTGTGCTGTGGGTCCCTTTCACCGTTGTGCTTGCATAGATGGTGCCCTAAGTGGTTCTAGCAGGAGGAAAGGTGAAGCCAAGTTGGCTTTTCTGTGCCTTGTGATGATCTGACTTGGTTGATATTTTAGTCTCTGTATTTTCCATCAGGTTCGAAACTGTGAACGTTTAAACTCTTGAGCTGTTGCACGGTTTGCCTATGAAGATGTTTTAAGCAAGTTCTGGCATGATAAAAAAAAAAAAAAAAAAAGAGAGGATGCCCAGATGACAACAAGCAGCAAAATTCCTCCTTTACATAAAAGCTTCCATTCTCGTTTGTGAAGCAAAATGTTCCCTCTTAAAAGTAACAGCTGCAAAAAAAGCAGGAAGGCAGAACACACTAATCTAAGTTGTAAAATATGTTTTGGTAGCTCAACAGGGATTTTGCTGTTCCTGAGAAAAAAAATCAGAATCTAATTTTAAAATGAAGGTATTTAAAAGCATGGCACAAGAGAGCCTTATTTATGGGGCTGGTGAGCAGCCGGGATGCGGGCACTTTGCTGCTCCTACAAGAGCCCAGCCGGGCCACCCTGTGCGTGCAGCGGGCGCCCGTGACATGTATTAACAAGCACCTGTCTCTTCCGAATGCAACAGTGGATGAAATAAGAGAACTCCAGAAAGAGTTTTAACACAGAAGCAATTTTGTTTCTCTTAAAGTTGATCTGTTCAAGTGAATATTTCTTTCTAAAAACAAGATTGAAAATTTTTTTTCTCCCCATGCGGAATTGAAGCTCTGAACTTGTGTATGTCTTTAGGTGTTATATACACTGATCTTTAGGGTACATTGAACTCTTCCTAATAATAGTTGTAGCATTGTGGGGGCTGTTTTCTGAATAGTGTGCCAGATCTCTGAATGAAAGGCAAAACAGTCTGTCAGAGACCTTGGATAGTAAGTCTTGGGACTTGGTTTCTCAGACAGAGCGCCAATTTCCTAACTGGAAAATATAAGCCTCTATATCTAATGTAGAGTTTTTGAGGTTGAGGAGTATGGTGTGTGTGTGTGTGTGTGTGTGTGTGTGTGTGTGTGTGTGTGTGTGTGTGTGTGTTGTGTGTGTGAGAGAGAGAGAGTGAGTTCACCCCTAACCACAATGAATAATAAGGTTTTGTTGAAGACTAATACTAAGGCTAATTTGCTAAAGTGTTAATTCCACCTGTGATAGACATCCAAGTTTAGTTTTCTATCTCTAAAGGAAGTTTCTCTACTTCATTTGGAAAAGTGGGACAGACACCAATGATGCTGTGATTTGAGGGTGCTTTCTTATAGACAAGAGAGTTCATTTCTTTTTCCCTAAGAAGGAATGCATTTAGAAAGAATTAATTCTTCCCATTTCTTATCTCTTGCAATTTTTATTTAAACATTTTAGTGCAGTCGTCACTTTCCAACTTTTTTACAAATATAAAATATATTTGATATATTTGATTATACATCTGATATATTTGATTGGGCTCCTGTGAGCCTATAAGCTCCTAGAAATTAGGGCCAGGTCTAATTTAACCTTGCATAGCTGTTAACTTCTGGGTACGTAAGGCACTCAATAACATATATTGAATGTACCAAATAATCACCAAGGCTTAGGCTTCCATTTGATTTCTATAAAACAGTCTCTGTGTAGATGTTGCCCAACCCTCATGTTTATTCTCTATTATGAAAGGCATTATGTGTACCCTGCTAGGCATGTGCTTTCAGTCATTATATTGTTATTTTCATTTCTACAGATTTTTTCTTTTTTTAAAGTGTTTGTTTATTTTTGAGAGAGAGCGAACACAAGTGGGGGAGGGGCAGAGAGAGAGGGAGACACAGAATCTGAAGTAGGCTCCAGGCTCTGAGGTGTCATCACAGAGCCCGATGCGGGCCCGAACCCACAAACTGTGAGATCATGACCTGAGCCAAAATCGGATGCTTAACTGATTGAGCCACCCAGGTGCCCCTCTACAGATTTTTTCTTAAGCACAAATGAGGTCAGAGCACCTGGCCCTCATTGAATTTATGCTCTAGGAGGGAACACAGTACATGGTGTAATGTAAGACATTTCCTGTGGAGACTGAAGTTGAGATAGTCTCTATGATGCAAATTAGTAACCTAGACAATAACATATTTAGAGCTGGTCCAGCTGAACATTGTACATTATTGTTTCAACTCTAATATTTGGAGACAGAGAGAGACCAATTTTGCATTTTACTTGTACTTTTGCTTTTGAAAAAAAAATCAATATTGTAGAACCACAATTCTGCAGTGGGTGAAATGGTCTTTTTTCCACTGATATTTTTGAAAGGATAAAGTAGCCAACCTGCTTTCTTTTCTCTTGCTGTAACAAACATATCAAATCATTAGCCTTTCCATATAGTTGAAGATTGCCTTTTAATGAAATGGAATCAAGATAAAGCATGTGGGGTTATTAAAAATGGGCTTCATGTTCTACCACTGACATTTATTGAGCCCTCTGTTCCACATACTATTTTTAACTCTTTCCTAGTAGAATCCCAGGTAATCCTTATAGCATATTTTTGTCACAGGTAGTATCATTCACATTTTATAGAAGAGAAAACTGAGAGAGGTTGAGTACAATTAACTTGTCTAAGAATACAGACAGGTAAGCAGATGAACCAGGAAGATTCCATGGGCCATAGCCTATCTGTGTGAACCAGGAAGATTCCATGGGCCATAGTCTATCTGTGTGAATCATATGATTTTCTTTTTCACCTGAGCAAAATAATTTTTTCCAGAATTAAAATAATTTGACTCAAATTATTGGGATATGCAATTTCGTATGCAATTCTTTCCAAATAATATGCCTCACTTAACTTTCCATTGTTAGAGAAGGTATGAGGTCGCAAACCTGATTCCACCCTTAAGAGATCTCTAGAATCTTTCAGTAAGAACAAGTGATAACTTATTTCTTAAAAGTATACACCTTTAAATCATAATGTATATAATTAGTATTATTCTAGCTGTGTGACATCTGAGCTCCCTTTCTAAGTTTGGAGAAATCCTCCTTTTGTGTCTAATGGGAGGCAGAGCTTGTATACCGTTATAGGAACTGAAAATATCAGGTACTTGTTTTCCCAGACTCCTTTGCAGTGGGCCGCGATCACATGCACCAATGAGATTGGCCTATCCTGTTTTTGCAGTAGGAGCTTGTGACAGAAATAGGGACAGTGGAGAATTCATTCTGGGGAAAATCAAAGGTAGGATTTAAAACTTATTTTATGGGGCACCTGGTTGGCTCAGTCGGTTAAGTGTCCACCTCTTGATTTTGGCTCAGGCCATGATCTCATATTTCGTGAGACTGAGTCCCTCATTGGGCTCTGTGCTGACGATGCTGAGCCTGCTTGGGATTCTTCTCTGCTCCTCCCCCTCTCATGCTGTCTCTCAAAATAAATAAACAAAATTATTTTCTTATAGATTTGGCCAAACTAGCTGTTGAGTTCTTAGTACTATTTCTTATGGTGCTACCGGGGTTATGAAGCCACAGTTAGATTACCCATAGGCAGACCAGGAGTATATTTAGGCCACTTGTGGACAAGGGCATCAAACAGTATTTTGGGAAAAATAATACTTCAAGCAATGTAGTAGTTAGTCATCATGATAAAAGTCAGAATTTGTGTGTCTTTTTATTTTCTTTGTAGTGCACAATTGATTTAACTTTGAATTATTTGTTGTGGTAGGTGGGTAGGCGGGTATGCACCAGAACCTTTCTCCCGCTCACGGTGAGGAATCTGTCCCTGTTCCCTTTGAAATGCAAAGCAAACTCCTTCACTAACAGCAAACCATTTTTCCAGGAGGAAAGTAAAGATTCTTACACCTTGCAAACCTAAAGACCAAGATGTATTACCAACTCTTCTGTTTCCCCTTCGAAGCCTATTGATTGTGGAGCGGGCAGTTAGGTAGAGGGGAATTTGAGGAGCGTGGCTCAGGTAGCAAGAAGGCGGGCAAAGCAAGGGTGATTGCGGAATGACCTATTATAGTAGAAAACATTGAGGTTTTCAGAGCAGATATTCCAAATTCAGAGAATTCCCTATCCTTTGGGTTTTCCCAGGCTTCCCATTTCCTAAGAATTGTATTCCTTAGCAGTTAATTTCTAAGAGTGATAAAGCATCCACGATAATTTGATGAGGCCAGCACATGGCACGAGTGGTTTTTCCTGTAGAATTGATTTGAAACAGGTGTTTGGATGCATTGACTATGAATATGGCTTTTAAAAACATTCTAAGGTATAAGAAGAATTCAGTATATAAATGCCACTTCTAGATAAATACGTTTTGTAATTTCTTTGCAAAAAGAAAAAAAAAGAGCTACTACCCTGTTTCTAGGGAAATTGAGTATAAATCCACCACTCCAGAATTCTCTGAGGAATGTGGTTGCTGTTTGAAGATTTTAAGCCCCTTCAGGGCTAGGTTTATGCAGTTTTACTTGTTTCACATGGACTTTGCCCAAGGTTGGACAGACAGATAAGCTGCTTAGCTATGGATTTAACTATTAGTTCGTTTTTGACATGTCAACCTGAGATTTAGTGAAAAATATTGAGGATAGGCAAGTATTGAAATGAAAAAGATTAATAAAGATGAAGTAACTTTGCTATTCTTGCCTTCATTCATGCTTATCTTCTTTTTATCTATCTATGTATCTGTCTATCCAATACCTCGACATATCTTGTGTATATTATATATTTTTTAATGTGGAGTTGTGAGAGTGCTCATGTGGGAGTCAAGAGACATAAATTTGAACATGAGACTATAACATGTGTTTCAGCCTATTATAACTCCTTGCAATTATTTTTTGATTTCTAGAACTTTCCTCTAGTCAAAAATAAAGCTTACCTTTCTCAGGTCCAGACCACAGAGTTTTGTCGTGACGGTGTCTTTGGGGATACTGGCTTCAGATGTTAGCTCAGCAGAGGAAAGGAGGGAGGGTTACAGAAGAAGAATGAGTGGGAGAGAGCAATTTAAAAAAATGGGTGGAAATGTAGATGCTTTCATGCTGGATTATATTTAAATCTCCTTGTGAAAAGAAATGTGATGAGGGCTTAAAGTCCTTTAAAACTTAACAATTGACATATCATGACACATCCTTCTAGATGTTTTTAATTTCTAAAAATTTATGTGTTGGTGCTACAAAAAGATTTAATGATACAAATGCATTGGCCTCTTCAGAGGCAACCATTCTTATAGGCCTTCCTGATCCTTCTGTTGATGTTTTATGTACATACAAATATATATAAATATTATATGTATTTACTCAAATGGTAACATACCATGTACATTTTTATTCTCATATTTTTCCCACTTGACAACTTCTCTTGAAACTTGTTTCATTTCATTGCCTAAGATCTCACCTCCTCCCCCAGCCCACCAGCAAGGTTGCATTTTATTGCACTGTACAGATGTCCTGTACCTTACTTACCCAGGGGGCTGTTTGAATAGGACATCTAGGTTGTTTCATTTTTGCTATTATGGACCATACTGTCATGGATATTGTTACAGGTAGACCTTTTCACGTAAGTGGAAATTATCTCTGATAGAAGTTCCTGGAAGTAGAATTGCTGGGGAGAAGTCAGAGGCATCACATGTTTTGATCGACATTGCCACATTTCTCTCCAGGTTCAATGTGCTAGATTACTCTCATAGCGAAAGCAGAGAGCACTCACAGTTTCGGTGTTACACAATCCCAGAGGATGTTGCTCATGTGACAGGACATATGGATGGAGTTATGCTTTCTCTGCAGTGTTCTAGCCCTGCTTGATGCCAGCTCATTGCTCTTCTGTTACTGGGGCCTTTGGTTCAAGGTTATGGGCTAGTCAACTTCAGATAGAGGAGATGGATGGATGGACTTTTGGGGATGTGCTTCAGGTGACTAGAAAAGTCACCTTAGGATTATGCACCATTGCAGAAGAAAGTTGTGTAAGTGAAAATAGGCCTATTAGATATGTAGGGTTGATGGTACACTGGAAACTGAATGCTTTATCTCTGTATTTGGAATAGAATATGGGAGTCTCTATCCGAGTGAACCCAGAATCCATTACCAACATGCACTCATGTAAGAAGTTCATGAAGGATGATATGAAGATCAGATTATGAAATTTCTTAGAGGTCTGCTGTCTGAGTTTTTTAAATCTGGCTTGCTTAATTTTAGACACCAAACATATGGCCATAGCTAATTATATGCTTAAACGTGATTTGAGAACGTTTGATGTTATTCTTTAAGGGACCTCAGAGGCAATGATGATAAGATAAGTGGTTAGGAAGATAGGACATGTATATAAAGTGAAATATTGACCTTTGGAAAGAGCTGCCGTAAACTTGGGAGAAATTGATTTGTTAAGAATTGTGTTTATGTTTTCTTCTCGCGTGTCCAATATGTAACAGTATGTGTACACGTATGTGGGTACGTGTATGTATATTTATCTCTGAAACAGACACAGTGATATGTTGATGCCAGCTCATTTTGGGCCAATTGTCAAACTTTTAGGCATTTTGTAAGGTGATTGACTTCATGTTAATATCTTAAGGTCAGCCATTTTGGGAGTGTTTACACCACAGAAATTGGCAAACACTAAAACATCAGGATCTGATTTCCTAGAAAGCTCGTTGTTAAATACTTAGCGGTCCATCCCTGTACATCTGTATGCATAATCGATACTCTGTCCAAAGATGAGGAAACCTTCAGAACTATTAAAAATCCATTTGTTTGTGATGTCTGATTTCTAATATGCAGAAAAAAGTACAACTTAGTTCTGTGGTACTTTTCTCATCAAAGCCTTAATAGATTAATTTTGCTTCTTTTAAGTACAAATACTCTCTCTGTATTCCATTATAGTTTCCTTTTGATTTGTGTATAATTTCCGGTTGCTTTTGAATAGTTTCATACCAAAAGAATCTTTTGCAAATAATACATTACAGACATACAAACATCATGATTTACCAAGATTCATGGTGGTAGCTCTTGACTGTAATGAGCAAAAAGGGTCACCTAGTTTTGATCCTAAGAATCAGGAAAACTAGAAGTATTGGTATGGAATTAAACATGCATTGTAAAGTCAGAAGGGCAGGTAGAATGCCTAGTACTCAGCACCCGCATTCATGAGAAAGAAGAAGGGAATTAATGATGTTAGGCTTTATATGCGTTAGCATTTGAATTGACAGGTCCAAGTTTAAACCAGCTTGGGTTTAGACGTGTTAAGTGAATACAGAGACTGAGGGCGGGAGGGCATGAAAATCCAGCAGCATACAGAGGTTGTGGTGTTAATTTTTTCCTTCAGTATTGAAATAGGGAAGAATAACTCTTATCCAGTCAAATACAGGTAATATTAATGACTTGGTCAGAATTGAAGGAGAGTAAATGCCAGAGTTAGGGCATTGCTGGTAAATATCATTTATGGAAGGCGGAAGTAATAGACAGTTGTATATAGCCTTGTGGCTCTTGCCATTCTGTAAGTGTGAAGTGTGATTTATTATTCTGTACTCTGTCATGTATTACTCAAGAGACACAGAGATGATGACTTAGAAATCTTGCATAGAAATGAGCTGAGAGGCTCATGGTTTCTGGATGGGAAAGAGATTATAAACAGACTATGACACCTATTTTAGCGTATGACTTACTGATCTAGGAAGAAAATAACTTGTAAAACCTAAATTAAGAAGAGTAATGATAGTTTACTAATAATGAAAGCCAGCTGTGAGAGTTTCTTTTAATAGCAATATTGAAATATTAAAATGTTGAGGTTTACATGCTGGGCCTTTGGGAATGCAAAGAAGATTCATTTCTTTAGGGTCCTGATGAATTCAAATTTGCGATAACCTATGTCATTTTTTAAGAATGAGAGATTTTAGGAATGTGATTTTATCTGAAATGGAAATTTAAGGCTGCACTAATATGGGCTCTTCTAAGAAGAGAGGAGGTCAGGGCATTAAAGGCATTACAGCTTCCACCTTGATCGACCACTCGTACTTTGCAACAGATTTTTTAAAAGAGTTTGTTTATTTAAGGAATCTCTGTACCCCACGTGGGGCTCGAACTCATGATCCCAGGATCAAGAGTTGTGTGCTCTTCTGACTGAGCGAGCCCGGTGCCCTTCAACAGAATTTTTTATGGTAGACTTCAATTTTTCAGAAAGTAATTCATGCCAGTTTTCTTCTTCTTTTTATTCTTATGATTGTTTTGAAAAATCTCTGTCTATATTTGAAGATTCATATGAAGTTACAGCTGCTCTTTCATTTTTTGAACTAGAACCTCCAATTCCTTTCATCTTTTATTTCTAAACCATCTAATTAAAATGAAAGCATTTGAGGTGCTTGGGTGGCTCAGTTGGTTAAGAGTCCGACTTCGACTCAGGTCATGATGTCACGGTTCGTGGGTTTGAGCCCTGCGTCAGGCTCTGTGCTGACAGCTCAGAGCCTGGAGCCTGCTTTGGATTCGGTGTCTCCCTCTCTCTCTCTGTCCCTCTCCCGCTCATGCTTTGTCTCTCTCTGTCTCAAAAATACATAAAACATTAAAATAAATAAATAAAATGAAAGCACTTTGTGAATTGTGAAGAACTACATGCATATGCAGTATTATTTTCGGTTGCTTCCATTTTTTTTTTCCAATGTCTAATTTAGGAATTTTGGGACTGAAGCATTATGCATAAAGTTTAGAATTTGGAGAAAGTCAACTGTCATTTAAACGTTATCCATTGTTTAGTTTTTAAAGCCAAATGTTAACTGGCCAGATTACAGTTTATCAGATTATACACCTAAATTTTCATCGGCTTGTAGGCACGAGGGTTTTTCTACATGTTTCGGGCTGAGAGTTTTCATGTAACAGATGAAAAAGAAAAAAAATAAACATACTTAGATTAGTAGACGTGTCGACCTTGGGGAAGAATGTGCTGCTATAGCTCTCTCTGAAGAGATATATTTTGTTGAGCATGATTTTGTACTTGTGGGTAGGACTGACTGGAATACTGTTTTACTTTATTCACTCAGTTTTTGTAACCTTAGTAACTAGCCCCTTAATTTAGATTGTATCCATTTTGACTTAAAAATAAATGATCTATATTTGCATAGTCTTCTCAGGGCTCATTTTTAGCATTTAATGTACCACAAAAGGTGTTTTAAAGTGGGTTATGTGCATTTCCATAGGGAAAATGCATCACGAGAGCATTATTGGGACAATATATTCACATATTGTTGAACATGCTTGGAGAATCTCTTGACGGTATTAGTTCATGGAGGATTAACTCTCCAATGCCATTTGCCCATGGCTGGTTCTGCCCATATATCTGTAGGCGTGTTGACCTGTGTCAGAAGCTCTGCCAAGATTGTACAGTCTGCAAAGTAGAGGCATAGAGACACATCTTGGATAATCTCCGCTTAGACAATTCCAATCTCAGTTAGGGTCTTCAGTCAGCAAGAAAGCCTGCAGAACCCCAGAAACTACTTTAGTTGCCTGGGGATGTAGTAGTGAACAGGCAGACAGGGTTCTTGCCTGCCAGGAGGTGTGGTGGGAACGAGGTGGCCGGATGCTGCCTATCTGGCCATGTAAAGACCAGTTCTAAGTGAGGGAGCCATCCAGGCACTTTGGCTTATCTTCGTGTCAGTACCTTTCGCTGTATTCAAATCCATCTTATTTGGAAGCTCATGACTATGAAGTTGCTTGGTTAAGATTGGTTAATTGAGGCTAGAGAGGTCTTTTCAAAATGCCATTCCTCTGGTTCAAGTGCTGTAGGGTCTTCCTCTGCTTCCAGAAAGAGGACATGCTTGCTCATCATGCCCCACAGGGTCCTGGCTGTCTGGCACTCCCCAGTCCCTGCAGGCTGACCACAACAGAAGTCAGACTCCCTCCACGACCCACCTGCCCTCCTCTGCCTGCCCTCCATTTAACAAATGATCTCCTACACATCCTTTTAGATTTTTAGCTTAGCCTCCTATTCTTGGGAAGCCTGCCTTGAACTCTTTGCCTCTTCCAGCTTCTAGTGTCTTCCTGGGGAGCATTTTAATAGTTGTCATAATCACATTTAGTTGAAACAAACAAGATGATGACTGATAAACTTATAAAACATATAGGCTAACTTAATTTTTTTCTCATTGAAAGAGAGAAGTAGTGGGTTGAGGATGGGTTTGGAATTCCATATCTTTCTCTGGAGAGAAGATGTTTTTTGTTAGCAGTATTATTTAATGAGTGATTGTGTACTTGATGAGTAATTGGAGGCATGTCACAAATTTGGAAATAATCTCGTACATATTGACTTACTCAGGATTCTATCAGTGAAAAGACAATAAAATAAAATTTTGATTTAAGACAGACGTGTAAAGCCTATGCTTTTAGAAGTGAGTATCCACGTGACATTCATTTCTCATTCTATCGGTTAAAAATTTGAGTATTGATTTCAACTTTTGCATTTATCAGTGTAATGAATACTGATTGTCATTGAAATGTCCCACTGACATTTTACAGTCCTAGAGTACATTCTAACTAAAGAAGTAAATTAAGGCTGTGTAATTCTTTTTTTTTTCCGTAATGTTTATTTATTTTGAGAGAGAAGGGGTGGTGGGCAGAGAGAGAGGGAGAGAGAAGCCCAAGCAGGTTTCACTCTGTCGGCACAGAGTCCAACGTGGGGCTCGATTTCACGAACCTTGGGGCCATGACCTGAGATGAAATCAAGAGTTGGATGCTTAACTGATTGCGCCGAGGCGCTCCAGCGCTGTGTTTCTCATTTTAATTTGCCTCCCTTCCTGCCTTCTGTTTCTTCTTTCCTTCCTGTCTTTCTCTCTATTTGCTGTCTTTTTCAATTCATTAAGTAGTACCAGGAATACAGGGCCACTGTATGGACATATGTGATATACCCACCTGACACCACAGGTGTCACTAAATGTTAAAAGTCCCCACACCCACCTATGATCCTCATGCTTGTTCTCCTTAATTAATTATTGTTTCCCACCAGAGCTTTTGGTGTTTACACATGAGTACACACACACTATCATCTGTATTTTTATAGATATGTAGATAATATATCATATCTAGGGATTAAGTAGTATGTATTGTAAAAGCAATGTGCTTTTTTATTTAAACCTCATTGACAAAGACTTAAAGATCATTTTATATCTGTATACCTGGAATATTTTTCTCTCCTCTTCTCTGTAAGTTCTTTTTAATTTTTTTTTTTACTGTTTGTTTATTTTTGAGAGAGTGATTGAGAGAGAGAGACAGACAGAATATGAGCAGGGGAGGGGCAGAGAGAGAGAGGGGGACACAGAATCCAAAGCACGCTCCAGGCTCTGAGCTGTCAGCACAGAGCCTGATGTGGGGCTTGAACTCACGAGCTGTGAGATCATGACCTGAGCCAAAGTCAGAGGCTCAACCGACTGAGCCACGCAGGTGCCCCTCTCTAAGTTCTTTTCAAATCCAGAATACTTTCAAGTTCTACAAAAAGTTCGCAGGACACCTGGGTAGCTGGGTTGGTTGAGCATCCAACTTGATTTTGGCTCAGCTCATGATCCCAGGGTTGTGGGATAGAGCCTTGTATGAGGCTCTGTGCTGAGTGTGGAGCCTGCTTGGGATTCTCTCTCTCTGTCTCTCTCTCTATCTCTCTCTCTGTCTCTCTCTTTCCCTCTCCCTTTCTCTCTCTCTCTGCCCCCTCCTCCGCTCATGTTCTTTCTCTAAAATAAAACTAAAATTAACAAAAGTTCTATTTAAAGTTCTCACTGAAGACTTTCCAGAATCCCTTGTCTGGAACCTCTTCTGCCTTTACCAGCTCCATTTACTTTGTATCTTTCTTCATAGCATTTTCACATCAGCATCCTTTTGAATATATTTGTGTTTGTTTCCCTCAAATGGAAGTAAAATCCCAGCGGACATCCCCCCCCCCAGGTCTTCTATAAATGTTGGGGTTTTAGAGAGTCAACACTAACACTGTCTTTCATTTGCTTCCATCGTTTGAGACCAAACGAGGACCAGTACAGAGAAAACAGATAGGTGGAGATTAAAGTGACAAACGGAGATGAATCGCTAAATTCTACTCCTGAAACCAATACGACATTATATGTTAACTAACTAGAATTTAATAAAAATTAGAAAAAAAAGGGGTTGGTAGTAAAAAAAATCAGTAAAGCTAATTCTGCATCTGCATTCAGATCTTAGGTTGAAAGGGCTTTTGCTGCCAGTACACAACAGAATTGAAACAGACTTGCACCCGTAGTTAATGGCACATCTGGACAACTGGAGGTCTCTGCCATTTTTCCTCTGGGCAAGAAGCAGAACAGAAAGCAAATTCACTCGGGAGAAAAGTGAAGGTTTGTACTGCAAGCCAAAGTCTTTCTCCATCAGTTGTTAGTCCGATGAACTCCTTCCCTGGGTAGACGTGCCTAAGGGGGCATGAGAGGCTTGGAGGGTTATCGCAAGAGAAGTGGTCTCTGCACGAAGCTTCTGTGGTTGGGGAAGAAAGTTGTACTCAACCGTAGACCTTGACTCTTTCTGCATTATCTGTGTCTGTTTCATTCAAGTTTTACCGTACTTGAGCTCTCTAAAGTTGATTTAATGATCGAATCTATTTTTCTCCATCTCACCTGCTCTCCCCAAGACAGTGAAGGTATTGGCTCGAAAACTCGGCAAAATAACGTTCTCTTTCTGAAATAGCTAGGGCTTAAGGTAAAAGTATTCAGAAATATTTAATATAAAAGTTACAATCTAGATAATTATTAAAGCAATTGGTAAATTGGAGGCTTAATGTGCGTCAAAGATAGCTTCAGCGTACGGATGGGCCGGTCAGGGTAGTTTGACTAAAGGTTTTTTGACTTTACGATGCTATGAAAGTGATATTCATTCAGTAGAAGAAACCATATTTGGAATTTGGAATTTTGCTCTTTTCCTGGGCTGGTGATCTGTGGTAGATACCCTCTTGTGGTGCTGGGCACTGGCAGCAAGCCACATGTCCTGGTAGCCCCGCCATCACGAGGGTAAACAACCGGTCCTGGTAGTCTGCACCCGTACGACGATTCTGGTTTTCACTTTCAGTACAGTAGTCCATACATTACACGAGAGAGTCAAAACTTCATTGTACTAGAGGCTTTGAGTTAGATGATTTTGCCCAACTCCAAGCTAATGTCTGTTCTCGCACATGTAAGGTAGGCTCAGCTCAACGGACGTTCAGTAGCTGTAGGTACATTAAATGCATTTCAGCCTAATGACATATTCAGTTTATGATGGGTTAATTGGGATGTGACCTCATCATAAGTCGAGGAATAAATGTGAATTCTTACCCAGACATCTGAAAATAAATGCCTGGAAATATACCAACAGAAGTGAGCAATATATCCATGGTTAGAATTTTTGAAGAAGACAAAATATGTTTAAATATTTACTGTAGTCACTTTTTTCTTGAACTCCAACAAAGCTGTGGGTCTTATTGTTAATATAGAAGTGAATTTTGCATAGAATATCTTAAACTTTGGAAAGAAATATGAATGGAACATCCTTGCCATTTGAGTATTCCGAGTGATCGTTTCTTGTTAAAATGGGAACAGTTTAATACTAGTCGACAAACAACTAATTTTCCTTAACAGATGGTAAAAATTTAGTGACTGTGCTTTTCAAAATAAAGAACCAGGTCGCACTGACTACCAGGGAAAACCAATAATTAACTGTCTTAGTTACTTGCTAAAGTAACTGTAGTTAGTTTAGTTTAAAGTTACTTTAGTTACTAATAAACTAATAAACTAATAAACAATAAGACCTTTCCTCTTAGGTTTACATATTCTGAAATGAAGTGTATTCTGTGCCAGTGGGATTACTGTCATTTATTGAATATTAAGGCAAATGTTTTTTTACTGATGTTAATGAAAAAAAATAAGCCATAGTTTTTTTACTTGCTAATAGCTCTTCAGATAATAAGGTAAATTGGATAATGTAAACTAGGCCACTTAGGGATATTTTATTTTTGAATTTAGAAATGCGACTAGTTTGATGATGTAATAATTATGGTTAAGCTGTAATTTTAATGATTTAGCTTTGGGAGCCTTCAAGTTGTATTTAAATGATACATTTACCAAATGATAAGATGAAAAAACTGGGTGGGGATTTAATTATGATTTATGAATTGATATTACTTTTGAAATTGCCTTTAAAAAATATGAACAAAAGTCGCTTCATTTGCAAAAACAATCTAGTGGGATTACACATAATAAACAGCTTTTGCACAGCCAAGGAAACTATCAACAAAACAAAAAGACAACATTCTGAATAGGAGAAGATATTTTCAAATGGTATATCAAAGAATGGGTTAATATCCAAAATAATATAGGGGGGCCTGGGTGGCTAAGTCGGTTGAGCATCTAACTTCAGCTCAGGTCATGATCTCCCAGTCTGTGAGTTCGAGCCCCACGTCGGGCTCTGTGTTGACAGCTTGGAGCCTGGAGCCCGCTTCAGATTCCGTGTCTCCCTCTCTCTCTACCCCTCCCCTGTTCACTCTCTGTCTCTTTCTCTCTCTCAAAAATAAATGAACATTAAAAAAAATTAAAAAAGAATTAAGACAGACCCAAATGTGTAAAGAACTTCTGTAACTCAACGTCAAAAAAACCCTAAGTAATCAGATTAAGAAATGGGCAGAGAACCCGAATAGACATTTTTTTAAAGAAGACCTACAGATGGCCAATGGACACATGAAAAGATGCTCAGCATCACTAATCATGAGGGAAATGCAAATCAGTACCACAGAGGTATCACCTTACACCTGTCCACATGGTTACAGTTAAAAAGACAAGAAATAATGGGATGAGAGAGAAAGGGACCCTGTACACCATTGGTAGGAGTGTAAATTGGTGTAGCCACTGTGGGAAACAGTATGGAGTTTCCTCAAAAAATTAAAAATAGGAATACCATATGATCCCCTAATTTCACTACTAGGTATTTACCCAAAGAAAATGAAAACACTAATATGAAAAGATATATGCATCCCTGTGTTTATCATAGCATTATTTACAAGAGCCAAGGTATGGAAGCAACTTCAGTGTCCATCAGTAGATGAGTAGACAAAGGAGATGTGGTACATGGGCAGATACACGCAATGGAATATTGCATAGCTTCAAAAAAGGATATCCTGCCATTTGTGACAGCATGGATGGACCTGGAGCATATTATGCCAGGTGAAATAAGTCACACTGAGAAAGAGAAATATATGACTTCACTCATATGTAGAATCTGAAGAAAAAAACCTAAAAAGTGAATAAACAAAGCAGAATCAGACCTTTAAGTACAGAGAATGAGCTAAGTGATGGTTGCCAGAGTGTAGGGGTTGGGGGGTGGGCAAAATTTAAAAAAAAAGTCACTTCATTTGAGAAATAATTTGTAGAACAATGAGTTTGAATGCTTTTGAGCAGTGACATTTGTGAGGAAATTTGAGAATGAGGGGACTCATTGTGTATGTATATCTTAGAAAATGTTTGAATGATGTGATTAGAAAAGAGTCATAGGGTTTGTAAGTTTTTCAAAACACAGATTGTTGAAATACAACAGTCCAGGTTGTGAAGATTCTTAAATAATTCATGTAAGGTATCAGAGTGGAGCTCCGACAATTTATTCTAGTCTTATTTGGATATAATGTCTGCGAATGATTCAGTAAATAAGGTTATAAATATTCATCTATTTTATCGCCGGCACCAGCTGAGAATCTCTGAACAGACAGTGGACTGCAGAATCCAGATCTGTGATGCCTGTGCGTACTCACTGACTTTTCCCACTTTATTTCCATGTTAGATATCGGTAGTTCAGAAACATTTGTGTTAACCAGCCACAGAAACAGAATTGTGCTTCTTTGTGTCAGAATTGGAAAAGCTGTTGCCTGGTTATCCATAAAATGACAGGTGGTAGGTTTTATTTTTGTTAAAAAAAACTTGGGACAAAGGGAAGATAGGCAAAATGCTTCACCCCCTTCACAACAAAGCTGGGGCCTGAAATACAACTTGTAAAGCCAAGTGTGAATCAACTGTATTCTAAAAAGGCAGATTGTTTCCTGAGGGCTGGGGAAAACCTTTTAGTTCTCTCTGAAATCGAGGAACAGAATTTCCAAATTATTTTTCCAAAATTGTACTCTGAATCGTATCTAGGTAAACAGAATTGCACTTTAAGAGAGGTAGTTAAAAAAAAAAAAGTTGAACACATAATCCATGAGTAATTTTTCGGATGTAACAACAGACTTCTTGAATCCTTTGCTGCTGAGAGAACTCATTCGTCTAAAAGTTGAAAAAGTATTTTACACGTCAAAACTTAAGTTTGTCACAGAAATCTTATGTACTTTGGGGTTGTGGATTTCTGTACATAATAGTCCTTTTATGATCAACAACCAATTTCCTCTTTTTTCAAGGGGAACAGGTAAAGCTGTTTTCACACAGCCGTTGCTGCACAAGAAGTTCAAAACTTTAAAAGGTAGTTGTGAAAATTATTCATCTAGACATGCATTCATTCATTCGACCATTATCTACTAAACGCTGAAATAAGTCAGTCCCTGAGGTGTTCATTTTGGTGAACAATGCCACATAAACAAATGAATAATGTGTCATTGTTTGGGGGAACTTGGTAGATTCATTCTGGAAATTATATGAATAATGTGTTGTTCCCTGTTAGTATCAATACAGAAATAGTACTTTTAGCATCAACATGTTGAATTCTATGCTGTAAGGAATGGATTACAAAAGAGGACCACTTTGCTTGCCGCATGGAGATTTTATGCTAAAATATTTACAGTACCTATATTCATTTATTCAACTGTATATATTGAGTGCTTACTATCTACCAGGCATTTTTCTAGGGGTCTGAAATGAAATGTGATATGCAAACCCTCAGAAGGAAACTATTTTCATTTGAAAGAACTATAACAAATAGAACCCGACGTCAGATATTTCAGCTTAGTTTATTGGCGGTTTTTTTTCCTTATGAGTGATCTGTACTTTGTACCATAAATACAAGTTTCAATGCATAAAATGTCTTTAATAAATTTAGAAAATCTATCCACTGTTTTTGAAATTTTCTGGATAAACTTTACTAGAAATGAATGTTAGCAATGCAACTAATTCTAATTTTGATATAATAATACCTTTCAGAATACCTTAACTTATTAGTATTGTGTCACAAATTAGCACCTTACATAAGACTTTATAAAAGACTCAGAAAAATGTTGTATAGGGAATTAGTAAGGATTTGGGGTTAGACACTGGGGAAATTGAATCACAAGATTACATATTCACAAACTTGGGTTGTCTATTCAAGCCTTCTGAAGTTAAGCACTTAATCAGGCAAAATATTGAGGCATATTACACGTCCTGCTTCCACACTGAAAGCCTCTTCTGATTATCGGCTAACCTGACTGCCAAGTCTGACATGTTGCAAACAGATGCCGTAATACGTTGAAACTCTTTTCATCTCATTGGGGGAAAGACTGTTTTAAAGTTCCTAATGGTTATTTTTCTAAAAATGGTTCATTTAAGACCTTAATTGGGTAACATGAAATGGCTTCTTCTGTCATTGGGCCTAGTTCATGCACATTTGCAACATGTACACAAGGATCCTTTTGTTTTAAACATCACACGAGTTTATGAGGCATAGAAATGAGAGGCGTGTGTCATTCTTTAGAACACGGCCACAGACCTCAAACACCACACGTGCGGGAGCACAGGACTCAGTTAGTGTATCGGTGTGCGAGGACGGCCATCCATAGCAGAATACCACAGACGGGGTGGTGGGAGCAACAGAAATGTATTTTCTCACAGTTCTGGAGCCAGGACGTCTAAGATGAAGATATGTGCGGTCTCGATTTCTTTTGAGGCCTCTCTCCCGGGCTGGCTACCGTCTCACTGTTGTCCACATGCACCCCTTGCCGTCTCTCTGCGTGTCCAGATTTCATCTTATAAGGATGGAAGTCGTATTTGATGAGGACCACCCTCCGGGCCTTATTTTCACCTAATCACCTGTCTAATGGCCCTTTCTACAAACACAGTCCCTTCTGAGGTACTAGGGATTAGGGCTCCAATATCTAAGTTTTGGGCTGGGTAATCTAATTCGGCACATAAGAGTGAGAAACATTTTCATGTACTTTGATTTATTTATAATGATCAAGGTGGACACACTAATTACCTTTAGCCAAACGGGAGTCAAGGATGGTCCTGCAGCCCCAGCTGAAGGAAGATGAGAAAGTCCTCAAGACTGTCCCTGCACCCAGACCGAACGCTGTGCTTAAGCTTTGATGTGGTGGGTTGTGAACAAGTCAAATAAAATAAGTTAGGGTGTTTTTTTTTTTATCTTTGTAGTAGACCTTCCGGTAAAAGGTCTGAGGTTAGGAGCATATAGCTTTGAAATGGCTGAAACTTTGGTCTTTTCATCAACAAGCTTATTGATCTTCTCACTTTGAGACCTTGAACTCAGCTAAAGAGAGAGAGAGAGAAGGGGGGAGAGAGAGAGAGAGAGAGAAAAAGCGCGAGCACGTGTGTGTGTGTGTGTGTGTGTGTGTGTGTGTGTGTGTGTCCGTGTGTGGTATAGTGTGTATATGCATGCACACTGTTGCAGGGAGGTTGTGTAGGGGGTGGGGATGGTTATAGGATGAGATTCCCCTAGAATGGATGCAAGAAATGCATGCTGGCCAGAAAAGCCTAGATGTCAAGGCTTCTCTGGAGAGGAGCACGTACAGAGTGGGAATGAGCAGCTCCTGGAACTCAGGGCTGGAGATGGCTCATGAAGCCACCAGAGGATGGCTTGCTGCCTGCTCTGGGCCTTCCACTTGGAGTACCTCAGATGTGCAATCAGAGGCCCCGTGAGAGCCTCACTCCCTGGGCAGGGCTTCTGTCATAACGTAACAGCCCACTGTCTGCTCTAGAGCGTGTTGGACAGATGGTTCTTGTTTTTTTTTTTTTTTTTTTTCCAGCTTACCTGTTTCTCTGCTAGCCTCGTATGCAGCTTGCAAAGAAGCATTCCCATTTTATGTCCCTTTTATATTCTGCCTCGCACAAATACTGTCCTCCATTTCAACATTTTTTAAGGCAATAAAGATGATAATCAGTGCTTCCAAAATACTCATAAACCAGAAGTGGAGTCATTACGTGGTTCTGTGACTGGAGAGAAGAGTAATCTAGGGAGGGGCATTTTCCCTCAAAAATCTCTCCCCATGACATCTTCCATCGCCCCATGCCCACTCCTAAGTACATAATTTTTTTTAAATGATTAATTTAATCATGATACTTTGTACTCATCACCTCATAATTTTACTGAGTGAAGGAATTCACAAATACAGCAACCTAGTGAAAAGAAAGCCTGGGTTTTACTGCTGGTTTTGCAAGTAATAGCCTGGTGACTGTTAGCAGGTCGCTTCATCTCCCTCTTTCCCAGCATCTCATCTATAAAATGGTGAAGATAATATCTGCCAACCTAATTAAGAGTTGTAAGGATCAAGTGAAATAATGTCAAGGCAAGTGCTTTATAAACTGTCAGGCACTATACAAATAGAAATGATGAATGCTGGTAGAGAAATGTGAGATTATATTGGAGGCATTAAAAGCTTATAATAAATGCGTTTGCTTCTCGAAAATCTTGTCTGTTCAGACTAAACCAAGGTGTCTTTATTATAACCCAGTTTCTCACAGTGCAGTCTGAGCTTGAACTTGAAATGTTCAGAAATTCCTAAAACTTTAAAAATGAGTTTTATTTTTATTTTCTTTACAGTTTATTTATTTATCTTGGGGGGGCAGCTAAGAGAGAGGGGGAGAGAGAATGCGAAGCAAGCTCCACGCTGTCAGCACAGAGCCTGATGTGGGGTTTGAACTCAAGAACCGTGAAATCATAACCTGAGCAGAAACCGCATCGGAGGCTTAACTGATTGAGCCACCCGGGTGCCTCCCAAAAATGAGTTTTAGCTACACTGTGGAAACACATATCGACAAAGACTGCGGTTGAATATTTTTAAAAAAACAATTTGTTGACTGTTTTTCACCTTTTTTAAAAAGAGCAATTGTTCAACTGTGTGTCATTTTTTTGGGTAAATAGCTTTCCAATGTACTGTAAGCTTCCTAAGGGCAGGAATCACATCTCCTTTGTTTCCCCAGTGGCAGGCACAGTGCTTACACAACTCAGTAGAAGCTTGTGGAATAAATGACCAGGGAACGTTTCTTTTATTTATATCAAGGGCTTTCATGTCTGTTTTCCTAACATAATATGAGCCCCTCGGTGCTGTGCCATTCATGTTTTAGTCACACTTTTGATTTTGAAAATAAGTTTATATTACGTCTCAATGATTTAAATATGTTTTCCTTCAATACTCTAGTTCCTGGGTAGAGCATATTGATATTATAATAATGCAGTTTCCAATAGGCAGTGCCGCAGTGATTCAGTTTCACTGTGTGAGCTGAATAAAGGAATATATTTAAAAAATTTTTGCTTTATTTTTAATTGTCACCATCACATCACATTCCATTTCCATCTTAAATATTGTTAGGTGTACACTTTGTTAGATGTATTGACTTTGTTGTGCAACAGGTCTCTAGCCCTTTTTCATCTCGTAAAACTCAAATTCTATGTTCACGAAACACAAGTTTCCCTTCCTTTCTACATTCTGTGTCTGTGGCTTTTGACTGTTTTAGATAACTTACAGACAGACATTTTTAAAAGACCCATATTTACACATTAGTTTCTCATTTCTGCTTTTATTTAGGTCTATCAAAGTAAAATAGGAAATCGGGAACCTGGAATACTAGGTGATGTTTTCGTTCTCATTGATAGACAACAAAGCCAGGTCCAAATTTTCTTTAATAATATTAGCATCAGAGATTTTATCCTGCTAAGGGCAAACAGTAAAATAATGAAAGAGTGAATAAAGACATTTTCTGTAATATGTAAAGCTGGAGGTGCTCTTCCAAATCACAGATGATTTAGGTAAGGAAGGAAGAAATAGGATTTATCTTTAAAAACTGCCTATTATTAAAGACTCATTTTGATTCGAAAGCTCTTTTCTGAGGTAATTGAGGCCATGTTTTCGCTTCGGCAGAGAATGGTCTAGCTGGATCAGGGGTTCTCAAACTTACATCACAGTCACCCGGAGGGCTTCTTTATACCTGTTGCTGGTCCAAACCCTCAGAGAAGCTGATTCATTAGGTTTGGGAGAAACCTGAGGATTTTCATTTTTAACAAATTCCAATGTGATGTTGATGCTCTGGGCCCTAGGAATCACACTTGTGGAAATTTTGGTCTGAAGCAGCAGTTTCCAACATACTCTTTCAAGGAGTAAAAGGTGATTTATCAGGACTTGTCCAGTGGGCTTGCAAATGCAGTACCCTCAGGGTTCATGGTGACCATTAGCATATGAAAGACTCATTGAGATCCTGCCTTAAAATAGCCTCTTTAACCTCACTTCCAATATTTCCTAAATTTACTTGATTGCAGAAACAGCTTTACTTACCTTTGGAGGGACACTCGTGTTCTATTGTGCATAACTTGAGAAGTACTCTTTAAGATGAAGAATGAGGAAAGGCTAAGGTTTTCAGTGTCATGACTGAAAGTGCAGGGTTATAAAATGCGTGGTGAGGCACGGGCAGTGGGTGGTTTGCTCTCTTCCTTATCTTTAAAATCAATGTGATGTACAGTAAAACCTTGGTTTTCGAGCACAATTCGTTCCAGAAACGTGCTCGCAATCCAAAGCACTTGTGTATCAAAGTGAATTTCAAGAACCATTGGCTCGGTTGTGATCATGTGACATCCAGCGTCATGTACTATTTGCGTTTCAAGACATCGCTCATTTATCAAGTTAAAATCTGTTACAGCTGTTTGCTCGTCTTGCAGAACACTCGCAGAATAAGTTACTCGCAGTCCAAGGTTTTACCGTAGTCCGTTTCCTAATGCGGAGAGGAGAATGAAGGACTTAAAGTACTTCAAGTTTCTTCAAAGAGAGAAAGCAAAACAAATAAAAACTTGGCTAACTTTAATTCTAGTGTTTGTTTTTAAGTTGGTAACTGAAAAGTTCTGTCGTGGTGCCTTAAATGTACCGTTTGGTTTCTCAGTAAGCATCTGTGTAAATTTCACAATAATAAGCACACAAATTAGTTCAACGTGCAAACGTTGTGGCAAATGCCTAGACTGAAGCAAGCGTTGAGGGGTGTAATGATAGCTGCTTGAGTCCAAAATGCACCAGGTGGCCGCCTGTGGAGGGTAGTTCCAAGTCTACCAGGGGTTCACCTGAGTGCATGTTTTCGCCCTTGTGTCTGAGGTGAGATTTCTACCCAGGTTATCATCCCCCAGAGTCCCAAGTGGAAGGATCAGAGCAAAGCTTTCTCTCGAGGAAGTGTCAAGAAAGTGTTCCACCTCCTGTTTCTGATGCCAAGAACAGGCATACACCTATGTTAATTCCCTGAGTAAAACTTAGCTTTACAAACATTGCATTCTTTGTGTCTATACGGTCATCTCCTCCTTTCTGTAGATTTTTACCCACTTTTTTTTTTTTTTTTTAATCTAGAGCCAAATAGTGTAACTGGACACCAGGGCTCTGTGTTTGCACAAAGTAAACAAAGTGAAGAATGTTGATAACCTAACATTACACGTTATTTATCTTCCTTCTTTTTCCTTTTTTTGGAGTTTTTATTTGGGCATTATTTATTTGAATATGATGTACATGTCTATGTACATGGTAGACACAACATAAATGTATACTGAAGTCTGGTGTTTTCGTATTGTGATGGATGCATAACATGGCGGGTGGCCCTGTCACTACCACTAACCAGGTGGGCCCTCTAAGGCGATGCCCAGCAAAGGGTACTTTACATATGTGACTGAACAAATTCTCCAAGGTAGAGGCTGTTACCTTCAATTTAAAATGTAAGGCTGTCCATGGGGCGCCTGGGTGGTTCAATCAGTTAAGCGTCCCAACTCTTGATTTTGTCTCAGGTCACGATCTCCTGGATCTTCATGAGTTCGAGCCCTACATCAGGCTTGGAGTGTGCTTGGGATTCTCTCTTTCCTCTCTTTCTGCCCCTCCCTTGCTTGTGTGCTCTCTCTCTCAAAATAAATAAATAAACTTTAAAAAATGTCAGGCTTTCCAGAGAGACTCTGTAATTTTTCCAGAGTCATACAGCTTCGTAAGTGCTGCGAACAGTATTTGAACCAGGATTTGGCCTTTGTAAGTCACTGTATCACATTTCCTCTTACTATGTGGAAAAGACAGACTATCAAGTCCTAGAATGATGCTTTTTTTAAAAAACAGATTGAAGTTTTAAAAGCAGAATAAATGCTTGTAATTGAAGGGAGTTATTAAAATGTGTAAGAAATAAGCCAAAATAATTTGTTGTAATACCTCAGTGTTAAATATCGATGTACTAACTACATTAGTTTGTCAAGAAAGCACTTTAAATACAAAACTATGCAGCTATTTTGAAGCCACTGTTTTTGAAAATTTTGATATTCCAAACATGGACTCCCCCCCCCAAACCAAGAAAAAGACAATGAATTGTATTTATTCTGTATTTATTTCCTGACGCCAGTGCCATTAGGATACTCCTAAACCTAATAAGGCATTGCCTAGTGCTTGTCAGAAATTCATGCTATTAACAATTGATTGTGTTCATATGCTCACAAACGGTATTAATTTTGAATCCAATTTTTCCTTTTCTTATGGGTGCTGTATAGTTTAAGCCATTTTTAGCCCCTAGTACATCGTTTATACATGAACATTGAAGTGTTAGCTGATGGTAGAAATAGTGTTGGAAAAATGGGGACCTATCAAACCACAGATTATGCTTCGAACAATGAAGTAAGAGCTTATTTCCGGTGTAAATTTCAGATGATTTAAAAGGAAGCAGCCTAATCTTTCAGAAGAAGTGGTAAGAAATCTGGTAACTCTTGGTGACTAATGTGATTGATTCTGTAAGTGGTTAGGCCAGTAAATTCATCCACTCTACTAACTCACTTCTCTAGTTACCTATGTTCAGTTCTTTACTCTGAGACTATTCTTTGTTTGCCATTCTCCCCACTGCAAAAAGGGGGAGGATCAGATGCCGGTTTTGGGGGACCCCTAAGTGGTTTCTTAGTTACCACTCTTCAAGGTGGCTCCTGTTGGCTAGTTCCGATGTATGTAGAAGTTACTCCAGGAATTGTACTGGGTGATGTCTTGGGGGTGGGGGTGCTGCTCTTGTAACCAAAAGAGCAGGGTGTCCTTGTTCCTGTTCTGGCTTCATTCTGTCCCACGCCTTCTCACACCCTGTTGGTTCTTGGGTTCTGCAGAACTCCTGCTCTATTCCCTCCCTTAGATGTATACTTCTATTTGAAAGTGCAACTAATTAGTGATTTTCGTCTGATGATTCTTCTTCCAGCCTGAGCTTAGTCCACACCAGCCGATGAGCTCTATTGCTCATCACAGTGTCACTGATTCTGAATTTTCTGTATGAGTTTTTTCATGTTGCCTGGAAGGTAACCGCGGTATATGGGCTTTTAAGAGTCCATGGCTTCTCTTGGGCAGGGATTGGAATGGAAGGGTAGAAGGATGAAGAATGTAGGGCCAATGTAGCTTCTCATTTTTATGCTTTTATGTGTGTACTAATGTAGCCACCTGAGTGAAATCGAATTAATAGTGACAATATTTACTACAAAGTTATTTTTGGCACTGAACATTTCCTAGGAACTTTTTATACCCTCTGAAAGTGAACGCTTACTATATATTATTTAGTGGTTTCAATGTTTCAATGAAGAAACATTTTTATATTGTATTTCATAGGACAGTCAACAATTTTGAATGTTTTTTTTTGAAGAAGATAGTGAAAGAAACGAAAATACTCAAAATAGTGCCATCCCTTTCCCTTGAGCTGAGTTCCTCTGAAATTTTTATGAACATTGTCCTTAGCATGGGGAAAAATTTCTTCACTGAGGGCAGTCCATCAGAATCACTTGGGGAAAATTTCAAACTAAACATATTCATCTTCCATTTCCAGATTCTGATATCCTTCTGAGACCATCAGAATCTGTGAGAAGAGAACAGTATGTGTTGTGTGAAAAATCCCTCTGGTGGTTTTGATTCTCCCACCTTCTTGTCTCAGCAGACCTAACCAATGTGCTAGAGTGAAAAACAGTTACCTGTTTTCTCTCTGGACTCTCGTTTCTTTTATTATTATTTTTTAATTCTTTTCTAAAAAATTATTATTTGAACAAGAGAAGGAGAAAGCAAGTGCATGCGAGTGGGGGAGGAATAGAGAGAGAGAGGGAGAGAGAGAGAGAAGGGGAGAGAGAGAATCCCAAGCAGGGTCCATGCCCAGTGCAGAGCCTGACTTGAGGGTCGATCCCGTAACCATGGCATCATGACCTGAGCCAAAACCAAGAGTTCGATGCTCAACGCACTGAACCACCCAGGCACCACCTCAAATGTAAGAGGAACAGACCAACTAGGGGGATTAATTTTTGCTGAACAGAAGGAATAGTTTTTTTGTTGTTTAAATTTTTTAATGTTTATTTATATTTGAGAGAGAGAGAGAGCACAAGCGGCAGAGGGTCAGAGAGAGATGGAGACACAGAATCTGAAGCAGGCTCCAGGCTTCGAGCTGTCAGCACAGAGCCCAGTGGGGCTCAAACTCACCAACCGCGAGATAATGACCTGAGCCGAAGTTGGACGCTTAACCGACTGAGCCCCCTGGGCGCTGCAGAGGGAATAGTTTTTATTTTAAAGTGATAACGTAGTTTAGAGAGTCAGATATTTAGAAAAATCACTTGCCACCATCTCCATTTTCCTTCCATGGAGATAATCACTTTAAACTATTTCAGATAGTTTTTTTGTTTTTGTTTTTGGTAATTAAGTTTTGAATTTTAGACATTTGAAATTGATTGCCCACTGTGGTGGAGAAGGATTTAGCATCATGTATGTTTTCTAATCTTATTGATCTCTAATCAGCTCCAAACTAGGAAGGATTTTTTTTTTTTCTCTCCTGATAGTAGAATACTAGAACACAGGGGAAGGTGAGATTTTTGAGGTTGAAGGAGATCAAATGTTAGGAAAGGTCATACTGGATGGCCTCAATTTTCAAGAAAATAAGGGATGGGTTCATCTTCCTAAATTGAATTACTCTCACCTGCTCTCGTTAATTCATTAGAAAGTTAGAGAAGTTTACCCATTGGTGCAGACCAGTGGAGAACGATCAACTGATGCGAACTGATATAAAAAGTGGCCTTCGCCACATACAGTGGGTTTGTTTAGAATGGTGGCGTTTTAATTTTCATTATTTGCAAAGAACAACAAAAAGCTGTAAAAAGCTGGAAAGGAGAGGTAGACAGCTTGGTGAATGTGAGAAATGATGTGTGTGGTCTTTGTTCAATTACATCTGCTACTGTAATAGAAGTCTACATGGTGGATAATCCCAAACTGCAGGCGACACAAAACTTGAAAACATGAAAACATTTATGTGTGTCTTTACGTGGATAAATGTGGATGTTGTTATTACATTCATTCACTTCCTGATATTTTCTTTCGTTTGATTAATATTTAATTGATATTCCTAAAGCCCAGAAACAAATTGGAGGAAGTAGCTAGCTCAGTAAATAGGTTGCAGAAAGTGCACCCCCAAGTTCAAATTCCTTTTGGAGGACTCACAAGGTAGATAATCTATGAGACGATGATTGGGAATTGATAACTACACACTCGTGTTCCTGTTCTCCCAGGGCAACCCTGTTTTGCATTGAATCGTGTTAGTTTTCTAGCTTGGTTTGAAGATTTGTAATAATGAAATTTAGCTTCTTGCAGATGGTAAATTAAAACATAGAGTTTGGTGCTTTTTTAAAGCAAGTGAGTCTGATTTTATGTTTAAAAGGGTGTCCTTGTGCAGCGGAAGAAAATAGCAGGGCCATTGAGTTGAAGTCCCAGAAGTGGGTCCCTCAGGGCACAGCCGCAGTGCAGTTAGCAATAATTTTAATTGGACACCCAAACTAAGCCAACCTCAAATCATGTGTATGTCTTACAAATAGGGTTTATTATGTCTTTTAAGTCCTTTTAGAGGCTTATGAAGATTTATACCAGTAGTTAGCTGCTTTGTCTGAGCTACAGAGAATATTTAATAGTTTTTATCAGGATTAATGAGCAGAAATGTCTCAACAAATGAAATTCTTTAGTATGTACATTGTAGTCATTTGACATTCTCTTTATTCACTTGCATTAACGTTAGTAATAGGAGGCACTTTTTGATATGTGCCCTTGGATTCATATATTTTTCAGATTTCCGTAAACCATTATATAATGCGTTTGTGTAATTAACACTTTTTTTAACCTCAATTTGTCCAAGACTTATCTATTAAATATGTCAGTCTTACAAATATTGTAACATATAACGTTATAAAGATATTCACTCCATTTCAGTCAACAAATACTTCATGCCTACTATGTGCTAAGTGCTGGACATATAATATTGAGCAAATCAGAGCCTAGGGGAGTTCATGGATTAGAGAAATAAAATAAAAATGAAATGGATGTACAAGCTAAATTGCAATAGTGTTGCCCCAGAGAAGTAGGGGATAGTGTGATCTCTTTATCAGAGAGTACTGTCTGGTTTGGGAAGTAAGGAAAGGCCTCCTTGGGAAATACTGTCTGAGCTGAGCTGAAGGTTCAAGTAGGATTTAACTAAGTAAAGGTGAAGGAGAGGGAACTTTTTTGTCAGAAGGAATAGCAGCTGTGCAGGTTCTGA
This sequence comes from Acinonyx jubatus, assembly GCF_027475565.1. Taxonomy (NCBI): domain Eukaryota; kingdom Metazoa; phylum Chordata; class Mammalia; order Carnivora; family Felidae; genus Acinonyx; species Acinonyx jubatus. The sequence continues at coordinate 64,241,525 of NC_069380.1, forward strand.
GGCAGAGTGGGGAGAGCAAGTAAATGGAAGCCATGGGGATTGGAACACAGAGAGGCTCAGGAGGGAGAGAGTGAAGGCCAGTTAGCTCAGGTGAGCTGTGTTCAGGATTTTGGTCTTTATCCTTGGGATAACATGTGCTGACCATAAGGAATTTTGACACTATTGGAATATAGAGAGGAAAATAAAGATCGCTGATAATCCTAGTTACCCATAGCCTCTTCATTTATTTATTTTTTAATGCTTATTTTTATTTCTGAGAGAGAGAGAGAGAGAGACAGAGACAGAGACAGAGTGTGAGTGGGGGAGAGACAGAGAGAGAGGGAGACACAGAATCCGAAGCAGGTTCCAGGCTCTAGGCTCTGAGCTGTCTGCACATAGCCCAACACAGGGCTAGAACTCATGAACCATGAGATCGTGACCTGAGCCAAAATCGGACACTTAACTGACTGAGCTGCCCAGGCGACCCGCCTCTTCATTTTAATATTTTGTTTTCTTAAAAAATGGAAATTTTATTTGTCAATGATACCTCAATTAAGCTGGCAAAAATTAAAAGCTACTGAATTGGAAAACACTCATGAATTTCAGTTATCTATAGATAAAAACAAATGTTGCAGGGTACAAACTTATAACGAGGAGTAAATTAGTGGAGATTTAATGCACAGTATAATGAATATAGATAATAATATTGTACTATAATGATGTGATGCGATAAATACTGCTACAAGGACAATCGCATTACAATACGTAAATGTATCAAAGTAACATCCTCTACACCTTAAATTTACAAAATGTAACTGGTCACATTTATCAAATAAAAGATATAAAGGTAAATACATACTCTTTTCTCGAACTGCGTAAAGGAGTTACAGTCCTTACTACCACGTTATGTTACTAACATTTGGATTAGGAGATAATTTCGTAAGTTAAGCGATGGTGTTTTGCACCCTGTGGTCGTAGTTTGGCGACTTAGCTGTAAATCATGGTTCTGTTTATATCTTTAACATACTTTTTACCCTGTTGTCAGAAGATCAATTTGTATAATTTGTTTTCTCACCTGAAACTGAGACTTTATTTTCTACGGGATGTGTGTGTATGTATTTGTGTGTGTGTGTGTGGGGGGGCATGTACGTGTGTGTGTGTGTGTGTTTGGTGGTGGATGGAGAAAAGTAAATATAATGCTCTCTCTTAATGCCCTGCTTAAAGAGTTAGCAATGTTCGTGATGGGTCTTTCTAGGTCGTGTCAAAAAGTGTGAAAATTACTGGGACAAAATTACTGTCCTCCGGGACATTTTTTAAATTGTCGAAGTATCGATATTTCTTCTTATTTAGTGATTGTCAATATAAATGTATGCTACATAAGTTAAACCTATATGAGAAATACAGATGAGAACGTTTAGAAGACAACAGGTACATTTGAAAGTACCAGGCACTGACTGGCAGCCTGGAAAGAGAGACACGTGCGTGGAAGACTGACTAGGGAAGTTTCTCCAGAGTTCTGCGTGCCTGCGGTGACGTATGACCGCACAAGAGCAGGAACAAAGGGCCATGTGGCATCAGTGACTTCACAGAGAGGCGGTCCCAACGTAATCTGAGACCTTGAAAGCCTGGTTTTCACACCTGAGTTGAGGCATCTAGTGCAAATAACTTTTTCCCTTCTAAATTGGAGAAGACTGTATCCATCCATGATGTAAATGCCCATATATAGTGTGTGTCTTGATAATTCTTGTACTATTAAAAACTTTTTGGCATTTTATGCGGCTCTTTAGAATGGTCCAACTGCTGATCCACTGGAGGGAAGGAATATGGAGCAGATCAGGAATGCTTATGTCCTGAGGGCACAGTGTAAAGAGATGACTTTCCTTCCCTGCCTGCTGAGCACTGGGTAGTGGTGCTGTCAGCCAGGTTTCCCTTTTCCTCCCTCCTTCCCTTCTTCTTCCCTTTCTTCATTCCTTCTTTCTTCCTTCTCTCCTTCCCTCCTTCCTTTCTGATGCTCCTACTGTTTAGTGATACAATCTAAAAGAGCCTAGTGAGAAATTAAATTATAACTTAGGAAGAATGGATAATTAAAAGTCACCGTGAGAATGTGAGAGAATTGCATAAGGTATTTTGGCCAAAAGCGAGCTGTGGACCATGGCCAAGGAAGGCAGGAGGCAGAGGCCTGTGCCCCAGGCATGGAAGGCCGGTTTGGGGGTGAGGCTGACCCTCCCATAATGCCTCCCGTCTAGGGTCTGTCCTTACCCAAGCGGCTGGGTAGTAGCTGTCCCAGCTTTGTGCTTTTTTTTTTTTTTTTTTTAACCAAAGCCAGTGTGTAAGGAGAGTGCTTGCAATTCGTCTGGTACTGAGCCTGCCTTCTTTTCATCTTGAAGGACATCATCATCACTTCAACATATTCAAAAGCTATGAGAGAGGAGATGTGGAATTGAGTAATAATTAGGAATGTGGCACATGTTGCATTTATAAAACACATCGAACTATCTTTCAAATATTAGGAGGTGTAATCAAGTCTGCAACACAATTTGCTAATGATATTTCCTGTAACTTTTACCCACATGTATAGCAAGGGAAATGATATCCCATATGTTCCTTTCATTTGCACAGTTCATTAAAGGGCATATTCCAAGGACTATTTGATAATCCTTTAAAAGTTTCTTCTTCCTCAAAAATAACTCAATTTTAAGGAAATCATGTTTTCTTCAGTTTTCTTGTAATTTGAGTTTTGTACAAATAACTCCTGTGGTGGGGTGGGGGGTGGGGGGTGGGGTGGGGGAATCTCTGTGGTGACAAATGAATATCATTCATCAAGGTATCTTAAGCAACCTCTTGATTTTATTGCATTTTATTAAACTGTCATTAAGCTTCATCAATTTTGATTTTAAGTAAAATTTACAAAAACGTCCCTCTTAATAAAACATATCTGCAAATTATCTAGAGTAAGCTGTTTGGTTTCAGATGTTTTCATATTGCAATACTCTGAAACTACAAAGTAGTACTCCTAAAATTGAAACAATTACAAAAGATAATTAGCAGAAACCTATCCAAAATAAGACAGTCACAACCATTTGGGCTTGATCATACCAAAAAAACGTCAAGTGGGAAAAACACTTCGGAAATCTGTGTCCTCTCTCTTAATTTTAAGTGTGGGTATTTTTAGGCTTGAAGTAATGTGATCACATAGAGTATTAGCAGTGTTCTGATTCAACTGTAATTTAACACATCTGTCCAGAGGAGTAGTGAATAATGAATTATACTAATCAATCCAGATAAAAGAGATTTCATTAACAGTAACATCTCCTCTACATCTTCAAAAACTTTCTTTTTTGTTTTGTTAATCAGGGGTTCTAATCTAGGGATTCTGTGAGGAGGATAGAAGAACATTTTTAAGATAGATTTTATTGAAAGCATTGGAGATATTTAGTTTGTGGATATCATGAGATGTTTCTCTGCTTTTCCTAAAACAGTGCTTTATACAACTGAAACAGGCCAGTGTTGACGCTGTGTTGTATTGCATTTACTTTAAAAGTACTCTTTAATGGAAACATCTGGGTTTCACACAGTTGTTTTATATGGAATAAAGATGCTTTGCTAAGTGTTAATCAGTCTGTATATGAAAAATTGACAGTGTCTGTCTCACCAGTGCATGACTTCCCGTTTTCCGTCGGGCAGTTTTCAGGCATGGAAACCGAGCGCTGAATACTCCACCTGCTAAGGCAATCGCTGTTGCTACAGGTGATTTCTGCAAAGTGGTTCAGCCTTCTGAGGAGCAGATACAAATCCTCCAGGAACCCTGGGTGAGGCTGGCTCTGACCCCAGACCAGCTACTCTTATTGAATAAGCACCAGAAGAGTGATGATGAGGAGGACACAGGAGAAAGAATCTGAACGTGGCCTTTTGACTGTTTGGAATTCCTTACTTTGGTCCAAAATGGGAAAGAAGGAAGAAACCGGAGTCAAGAGTGATAATCTCCAGAGACAGTGATGTTGATATATGAGCTTTGCTAACTGGATTTATTAATAAATACCATGTTGAAACGCTAGTGGAGCTAATACCACTAGCTTTATTAATGCTTCAGGGCACAGCATCTTTATTGCAGAACAGCGGGAGACAAGGGATGAGCCCCCCAGCCTGGGTGTCACAATGCCTGGGTCCTGTTCGGTCCTAAGTCATTCGCTGTGTCTTAGCTTCAGTATTCTCAGTTGTAAAATGCCCATGGCACCTGACCTGAGACTCAAACACTATTTCAAATATGAGAATATATTGAAAGATACCGTGAAGGGCTCCTGAGTGGCTCAGTCATTTTAAGTATCTGTCTTCGGCTCAAGTCATGATCTCACGGTTCCTGAGTTGAACCCCTGCCTCAGGCTCTCTGCTGTCTTCAGATCCTCTGTCTCCTTCTCTCTCTGCCCCTCCCCATATTGTTCTCCCTCTCTCTCTGTCTCTTTCAAAAATAAACATTAAAAAAAAAGATACTGTGAAAATATAAGAAAGGTGTTACTAAATTGATTACTTTTAGTACACTGAAAGGCAACCCAAGGATGAAACAGATGTATTTGAAAGTACTGTTAGGAAAGGTAATGACCCCTTTTTAGAACTAAAAATGCTGGGCAGAACAAGCTATGTGTAGTACATACATCTTGATATGCTCTGAATTAGTAACTGTATCCAGATCTACATATCTACTTAAAAACAAAGGTACATGTGTATGGAAGAGTATACTCTGTGTTGATAAAATTCAGCTTTTCAATTTAGATGAACAGATCCTACACATGAGTCCAGGCATATTTTATTTGGTACTTTTGAGCCATTTCAATTTTATATGAATTCCAGCCTATGTAAAAGTATTTGTTTATGTGTCCAGCTTTCATTGCTTTCAGGATCAAAAGGTGAGCAGCACAGTCTGAAAATAAATACTGAAGCTTCTTTTACATTTTCTGAATCCCTTGTTTTTGTTGGCTGATAGAAGGCTGATATTTCATGGGGAAAAAATAGCCCCTCATTTGGGAGATACTATTTTGTGTCACTTGGATTCACAAAGTAAAGAGACATTTTCTATAAGTAGTATCATCACTTGAACATGTACTTAGCAAGAAACTGAATCTGGTGGAATTTCTTTAGTTGGTACATGGGATTACTCATTTTTGTTTCATAGTGTTTGGTCTGGGCTCTAAATGAAGCAGGGAAGTTAATGTAACGAGACTCTTGGTAATCATGCAGAACCATTTGCTGACTTGATAAGGTCCAGGTGCAAATTTGTCAAGTCATTTAAATGCTCACCCCAATAAGGAGAGTTTCTGTGTGACTTACTTTAAACCGTGAAAACAAAAATGCAGGCGACGGCTGCTGGATTCGCATCGAATAAAAATAACACAAAGGAACAAGAGAATAGAGATATGACAGTGACACTGGATGCATAAATTAAGAACTATTTCCACAATCTCTCCAGGGTTTCAGTAATAATAGGCACTATGCAGCCATTAACCAGTATATTCCCGTTTTTCTTTTTCACGGTGAGGGAAAAAAATGGAGACAATAAAACTAGTAAATAGGTTCGTTTTATAGTAATCAAACAATTTGATTGAAATCTCAGTGATATTATCTCTGTAGGTACTCAGGAGATTATATTGAAATAATGGTCTTTGATGTGTCTGATTTCCAAAGCAACATACATTGGGTGGAACCCTCTTCCCCTCCCCACCACTGGAATTATCATCACCCACTCTGACTAAATGCATTTCACACCAGATTTCTGTGCATAGACATACTACCCACTGCTGTGAAAATTTGTATAACTTTGGTGAGTCATTTGTTCCAACCTTTGACAGAAATAAAACTTCTGGGAACCACTCTGATCTCATAACTTTATCCCCATACGGGATATGGTCTTTGATTTATAACTTAGCTATGAAGAATCAGCTTGCTTAAGCAAATAAAATATCTTTAAGAAAATATGTGAAAACTTGCATAAAAGTAGTCTTTATTTAAAAAAGTGTACTCAGTATTATGGTCAGAGACTGATATCTCTTTATGGTGATTTTAGAATGTTTGTGCATATATTTTGTGACCTAAAATACTAATTGTGGCTGGCCACTTGGGTAAAGAAACCAACCAAAGCATTGCCCATTGAGAAAGTTAACTGGGAATCACTATTTAAAATTAGACACATGTCGGCTGATATAAACGCTGACATGTACTGATATAGGCTGCAGCCAGATAGCTCAACATTTTGGAACACAGGATTCTAAACTCTTTACGGTCAAGAGTTTGGTAATTTCTGTCCCATCCACGTCTTCGTTGCCAGACCCCTGCTTTGGAAAGCTGACCTGTGAGATTATTAGTGCTTGGGTGCTGGCAGTACGAGCCAAGTGACATCCCATCAACTGTTCTTAAAGAATGCTCTTGTCTCTTGATTTCAACCTTGTTTTCTATATTCTACTGTGATTAGGCAGTGGCTGTTTCACTGGGCTTTCGCCATAGAACCACGTATCTTGTTACTCATTGGGTTTCTGAACAAAATGGGATAAGCTAAAACTGGGAACTTCACCATTTTCAGGCTACAGTTCAGCCTCTGTGCTGTATACTTCTAATTCTTGGAGCCTCAGAACAACTTCTTTATTTTATGAGTATAGTTGAAGTGTCCTTTTTCTTCAGCCAGTGGTCTTTATCATTAGGCAACAGCAAATTATACTACCCCTTGCTGAACATTTAAATCCCACTTGCATTTTATCAGGTCTGTCCACCTGCCATTTCCTCTCTGGAATATTAATCCCTGCAGCAATAAATGTTAAGAATGAACTAATTTTCTGTAATATGCTAGTCAAGTTAACGCGAGTATGAACCAGCACTCCAGCCTATGCTGAGGAGGAACAACATCAAGTAGAATGTGGGGTGGTATTTCCCACCGAGAGAGATTTCATCTGGTAAAAGATACCATTTGTTTTAGTTTATCTCTTACCCAGCATATGTTAGTTTCCAAAGCATAGATTTTGGAAACAAAAGACAATTGTAAACATGCTCAATGTACTACAAAACTTCAGAAGTTAAAATGATGCCAATGCTAAATACTAAATAGCATACTTTTTTTAGTTCAGTTTTGGAATTCTAACCCTGAAATGATGATTGAGAATGTTTAGTGATGATTGAGAAACTGGAAAACAATGCTCCTGTTGATAAGGCATTTTGTAGCAAACTTGCCAATAGGTAACCAACAGCTTTATTACATTTCAGGATTTTTTGTTTTGTGGGGAGGATAAAAATTGGGGTGTCCCATACCATTAACGTGCAGAAAATTGCATGATAATCTCAACTGGATGTATAACTTCTACATCACGTGAATACTTCTAGAAACATGCATGATTTGACACCCTGCCGAAGTGGCAACTCCTCGTCTTTGGAAAGTCTTACCAAGAGAAAGATTCTTTTTTTTTTTTTTTTTTTAAGTTTTTACGTAAAATCCAGTTAGCTAACATACAGTATAGTATTAGTTTCAGGTGTACAATATAGTGATTCGACATTTCCTTACATCACACAGTGCTCATCACAAGTGCCCTGCTTGATCTCCATCACCTATTTCACCCATCCCCCACCACCGCCCCGCTGGTAACCGTCAGTTTGTTCTCTACACTTGAGATCCTGCTTCTTGGTTTGCCTCTCTCTCTTTTCCCTTTGCTTCTTTGTTTTGTTTCTTAAATTCCACATGTGAGTTAAATCATATGGGATTTGTCTTATTCTGACTTATTTCACTTAGCATAAAGTATGTTTTTTTTTCTTTTATTTTTTAAGAGAAAGATTCTTTTTGAGAGTTGGGGGTAAGTCCAGCGTTTTAAGAAAAGGAATAGCTCTTTTTATATGAATTTTTTAATGTTTATTTTTGAGAGAGAAAGAAAGAGATAGAGGGTCAGTGAGGGGAGGGGCAGAGAGAGAGGGAGACACAGAATCTGAAGTAGGCTCTTGCCTCTGAGCTGTCAGCACAGAGCCTGACGTAGGGCTCAAACCCATGAACCACAAGATCATGACCTGAGCTGAAGTCAGACGCTTAACTGGCCGTGCCACCCAGGTGCCCCAGGAATAGCATTTAAAAAAGGGATAAAAAGATGTAGCTCAGTAATATCTCAGAATATGTAAAACAACCCCAACAATGAAATTTTTGTAATAATGTGATACTCTCATAAATATGCTCCTAAATATTCAAAGAATTTATTTCCAGGACATGATAGATATTGCATGTGTCTACACTTATGTCAAGCAGAATAAATATGTATGGAATAAATCGTAAGTAATTTATATAGAGTGTCTTGATGTGTCTATAATGGAAATGAATCCGTCCCCTCCTTTTTGCCGTTAATTTGCCCTAAATGATTGAAATGCACAGTTACTTTAGATGTGTAATCACCATGATTCTTTCCCTTAAGTGAAATACTTGATTTTTATACCCATCTTTATTCAGTGTTCAAATATACAGTATTTAACTTTTTTTCAGAAGTCAGTTTCTACAATTAGCCACATACAAGAAGATATTCTAGAAAACAGTGTGTACCGTATGGGTTAATAACATGGCTGGCTAAAGATACCTTGTCATTGGTCTGAGTGTCTAGTTCTATTTCCTGTACAAGTTCTTGTTTTGAGTAGCTACAGTGTCAGCGTCAGAAAACACCTAGAGGTAAAAAACGATAAAAGGTTACATCCTTTTACCCAACTTTTGAAAAAAATCACTATCTGTAGTATTTGGAAAAACTTTGGCAGTTCTGTCACATGAAAATACAAATGAAAAGCGGTTTCTTTTCTAGAAATGAATCTAATATCTGTCTTTCTGAGTTAGAACTGCTAACTTGAAGCATCAGTATATTTTTAAGGGCTGTTCAGTACTCAGATCTCAAGTGAGTTGAATTGTTGAGTTTGAGTAGAATTGAACTCGGTATTGTTGAAAGTGGTGTAAGATTACTTGAGTACTGAACATTATCTAGCATTTAGTTTTAAAGTAGCTAACCTTCCTAGTCTTACTCTCCCCACCACACAGTGATTTATATGGTGGGGGGCAGTATTACTGATTAAACCAGAACGATGCATACTCAGCAGCATACTCTTGTTACCCTGCATTTGCTTTCTTCTTTGCCTGTGTCTCTTCTAATGAGTTACATATATAATTAGTACACATAGTTCTGGTAATATATTAATTCGTGGTTTAGGAAGTGAGGTTTTCAGCTTCACTTCCCCTTGGACATATGACCCAGGAGCACAGGGGAGACAAAAAGATTGTAACCTTTTCATACAGTCTCGTTGGACCCTTGGCCCTTTATTCTTGCTTCAGTTATCATCCATTGTAGTGATCTGTTTTATGTGTAGACTAACCCTAAACTGTGAGTTCCTTGAGAGTAAGAACTTTTATTATACTCCTGTTTTATGTATTTTGAGCTCCTAGTTAAGGATCTAAGTGTGTGCTCAATAAATGGGTATTTGCTGGGAAAATTTAAAAAAAAAGAAATAATGAATTGTTTTCTTTTGATCAGTCACATTCTCCACAGCTATTTTTGTAAGTTTATTTTCAGAGAGAGAGAAAGACAGAGAGACAGTGAGTGCAAGCAGGGGACGGGCAGAGAGAGAGAGAGAGAGAGATCGAGGGAGGGAGGGAGAGAGAATCCCAAGCAGGCTTTGTGCTGTTAGCACAGAGCCTGTCCCGGGGTTCAGTCTCACAAACCTTGAGATCATGCACTGAGCGGAGATCAAGAGTTGGACGCTTAACCACCTGAGCTACCCAGGTATCCCACCACAGCCATTTCTTAACTGAAGGTCATTTTATCTATAGTAAAATTCATGGATATCATATAAATGGTTTGATGAGTTTTGACAGATGTGTACGTTTGTGTCATTTACTCAGGTGTTCGTAAGCAAAGGTGAAAGTAAGTTTTTATTCCAAATACATAATCAAGAATTTGGTTATTTGACACAATGAAACTGTTGTGTGGAATCAATTTTTCATGCATATTATTATTTTATAATGTCTCCAAATTCTCTACGACTCCTTCTTGAACTACCCCATACTAGAAATAAAACCTCCCCGCCCCGCCCAGGAAGTTGATTTGGTGTCTCTATGAGGTAGTTTGTGGATTTCCTTCTTACATTATGCTACCACAGTATGTGCTTGGCACCTGGTATATCAGTGCCAAGAGACATGCCCATGCTTAGGTTGCCTCAAGTCTGGTGGGAAGTTGAGCCCAGTTGTGTGTATGCGTTAACAGGTGTGTGAAAGCCTCCTGTTAGGATTCTGCGTTTTGTCCTTTCAAGCTCTCCCAGGAGCTCTCGCCTAATGTAATTATGGGTGGTCACTCAAGTCTTCATTTTTGGCTCAGACCCCTCTCGATGCTTTAGCTCCCTGTATCTGACTACCTACCGGCTATTCTACTTGGATATACCATAATCACCTTAAACGTGGCCTGAGAACTCGTTATTGTCCATTAATTGTCCATTTCCTTTCTTCTTGTTTCCCTAGAAAGCCCCCCACACCCCCAGTAATAAATGGCTCCTACTTCCTTTTCTGTTTTAGTTAATGACACTGCCTTTTACCCAGTTGTCTACATTAGAAACTTGGGAGTCCTATCTGAGTTCTCCCTCATTTTGCAGACATAATTGATGCGGTAGGCTAGTAAATACTACCTCTCAAATTCCTCTGAAACCCATCATCTACCCTGTAGTACCGCTGTCACTGTCTTTGTTAGTTCTCACCTTCTCCCCCTTGGATTGTGGCAGCAGGCTCATAAAGACTTTTTGCGCCTTAATTTATCTTCTGTTAATACAATGTCTTACATAGGTGCCTGTGATCTCTTGGCATGAGCTGTGTGTGCCTTGACTGTTTTGAACTTGTAATTCCTCACCCATGCCTTTCTCTTTCTCACCTCTGTGCATTATACTTGATCTCTTTCTGCTTGGGATGCTACAGTTTGGACATGACCGTACCTACACTCTCTTAAAGGACTACTTTTCCCATGGTCCCTACTGAAGGGGGTGGCACAGCTCTGCTTCTCATGGTCCCTAACCCTTCTCTTCTACCTTCAGAAACCACGAATTGGACAGTGTGTGGCATTTGAGCTGTGAGGAGCCAATACATAGGCATAAAAAGATGAACTGGGTCAATCAGATTCCTCAGATCTTAAAGCTTGTAACTGAGAGATCCCATCCTGAGAGCAACGTGACTTATGGTACGCTGAGACAAAATGAGGCAGACTTGGATCCTTTCTGAGTCCTGGCAAAGCAAGGTTATGAAGAGCTACAAACATGAAGGAAGAGCTGGGAGGCAGACAAAAGATAGGCAGAATAAAGGGTGGGAAATTTAGCTATCAGTGAGGAGAGACACTTGGAGATGTTTGAACAGAGGCTGAGTCACATACCTGTCAGAGTGGGAGACTCCTGTGACATGGCTTCCTTGTGCCATTGATTTTCCATGAGGTTGAATCATTTGTTTGCTTGTTTATTTTGGGGTTCCTTGGTATATGTATCCTTACTTCACCCCCCTATCTTCAAATTACTTCAATGGGACCATTCTTTACAGCTAAATGGTCCTAAATAAAATGGTTTTCCCTATCCTACCTCCTTGACCTCCACTAAAATGTCACCTCCTCCAGGAATTCTTTTTCCTACCACTAAATACGGATTTGGCTGCACCACCTGTTTGCTACTGTAGCACTTTACCTATTAAGTTATAGTTTAGCTTTTATGGTCCTCTGTTTAGATAGGGCACAACTTGAGACCAGGGATTCTGTCAGTGAAATGAACTGTATAAATGAAAATGGTGTGGAGCTGACAATGGGGAGGTGGATGGGGCCTTTATGAGGTGGTGATTTTTGAGCTGGGTCTTGCTAAAAGCAGTCCCTCTTTGTTACACTTCTATGGCTGCCACCAGTTTTGGCTTGATAAAATATAGAGTATTAAATGCTACAGGCACCTGACCTAAACGTCCTTTTTAAACAGTAAGGTATCTGGAGATGCAAGAAAGAGGTAAAGTGGTTTTCCAGCAGGAGCACATCTCGATAGATAGTAAGATTGCCAGACCAGAAATCCCGTAATGCTTCCCATAATGCTGACGTGGGCACTCATCAGAAAGGACAAATCTGATGATCTCATATTCAAGTAAAAGAGTGTTTGAGAAACACACATCCACACGGACAACCTTTCTCCATCCCCCAGACCTTGTGTATGCCAAGAGTTATTCTAAATATTTTAAGTAATGCATTCCAGTAAGAACCCAGTCCCTTGGCTTCGCATTCAGGGGTTTCAGGATTTTGCTTCACTTGACCTTCCCAGTTGTTTTTCATCCTGGATCTACGCTTGTGTTGGAGGACTCCTTGGCCCTCTCTCAGGCATGTGTCTGTTGCTCTGTGTTTGTTTCCTTTTCATTATCGACTTCCTATTACCTGAGACAGAGTTTATCTGTCTCCGAGAGTCTAGATGAGGAGTCTCTCAAGAAGCTTCCTCTGATACTTCGAAGCATATATAATCATCTCCTTGGTACCACAATTGCTCTTTTCTTGTAGGTTGTTTTTATTTAAATGGGAATTAGTTACATGATGCCTCATATTAGAGTTATTTTTACACTTCTGTTATTTCATCTATTAGATTGTGTACTCATGGTGGGAGATATTGCATCCAACCATTTCGATTACAGTGTCTGGAACTGAGTAAATATTTATTGAATAAACGATCTCATAGGACTGTTCATTTCTTTCAACATCTTGCCTCTACCCCTCTCCATAAAAGTCAGGGGGTCCCTAGTAATGAAGACTTCCCATTTATATCAGAAAAACCTTTAAGAGAGTATTTACCACTTAGATATCTGAGGAGAATGAAATGATTGTGACTTTTAACAGAATGATGGAAAATAATTTTCACCATAAAATTCAATCAATAAAACCTGTTTCAGTACAAGCCACTGTTTTTTTCTTTTATTTTTTTTTTATGTTTGTGGCTAACGCAGAGCAATGTGAGTTATAAATTCAGCCCTCATGGAAGCTTAGTGCTTAGTAGAGGAACTAATACAAATAAAGTCAGAAAACATGAACATTTGGAAGGAACAGTGATAACAAAAATGACTTCCATGAATTCTATATGAATTTTGTTGAATGTGTGAGCTATGTTGGTCCACATGTCATCATGGTTAAGAATTGGGCTCTGGTGCCGGTGGTCATGGTTGGAATCCCAGAACTGCCGCTCACATCTGCCTGGCTAGATTATTCTGTTAAGATTGTTAAAGCATGTGAAGCCCTGAGCACAGAGCCTGGCACAGAATAGGCACTCATTACACTTTCTCTGCTATTAATTTTAGATTGCAAATTCATGCAGCTATTTTAGGGTGCTATATGCCAATGTCACTTGTAGGAAATTTGTAAAACTCAGTTTCGTTTCTGGCGCACTACTTTTTTTTTTTTAAGTTACAAATTTTGTGTGATTAGTAGTATCAACGAGAAGAGATCAAGTACTGTTCTTCAGGGTCTAAATTAATCATATGAGTAGTTCTTCTCGAAGCAGATATTGCATCATACATGTCCAACAGCCTCTTAAAGTATTCAAAATTAATAAAGCGGTGAAGACATTAATCAGGGATGGTTTCTAGCTGATTTGCATAAACTAATTAACATCAACAGTTACATCACGCTGCAGCAAAGCAGCACCTGGGAAATCCCTCACTCCCAGTGAAATAAGGTAGTGAGTCTGCAGAGCAGAGAGGGATTCTATCTCCAAATGCACACCAAGGTCACCATTTACATAACACGAGTGACAACATGGAGCCAAGTCACTGTGATGCATGGCCCTAAAGGAGGGGTGCATCCAGGGAAATGTGACGACTCCAAAGCCGGTTAGCGCTAGCCTTAACAGCTTCTCAGGTCGTTTATATTTTAACAATGCATTGAGATTCCATAATACTGAAAATAAGTATTGATATTTATTTAGTCCTGTTTCATTATTTGTAAATTCTAGCCAGTTCTTTTTCTGAATGGAGGGATAAGAATAGGAATGAGGACAGTAGGGCAGAGAGTATAGAGACCAATTCATGTCTCCAAATTTATATCTGATTAAAGCTTTACTTGCTTAAATTCTTGTTCCCCTAGCAAGAACAACCCTGTTCCACCGGCAGACGTTACCTTAATTTCAGCTTTACTAAGTCTTTCATTTATTCATTTATGCACTCAACAAATGTTACCGTGAGCCTGGTGGTCTACTGTTACCATCTTTGGTAGGGGGAATGCAAACCTGAAGATCGTTGATTTCAGAGTTCCCAGAGTCTGCAACTTGGTGTCTTATGCAAACACATTATTAGCTTGACAATTTACGCTCTAAAATGGTGACACGTGGAAATGTAATAATGCTGCTTCCTGAAGGGGTCTTGAGGAGGTTTCACAGAGAGAGCAAGTCTAGAATGATCGATATAGATATGCTTGACTAGCAGACGTGAGAAGAAAGAATATTCTGGAATGGGAACACCGTGTTAGTTGCTCTTCATAGTTGCTAGAGTTACTCTCCTCACGCGTTTTCTCTGCTGAGCTTAGTGTCCTTGTTGATATTAATTTATGCAGCTTGTATCGATGAAGGGTGACAAAGGGCAGGAGGAAGCATGGATGGGAGTATGTTCCTTTCATAGCTTTGAATAAGATGTGTCCATTTTGCACTGGCAGATGTTTGAACATTGACTCGTTTAACTTGTTCCTATCCGCTTCAGGGGTCATGTGCCTCTTTATATAGCTTGTGGACAACCGTGGGAATGTTCTAATAACAGTTTGTCCTTCCCAGCAAAAATGCAGCCTTAGGGAGAGAAAGATCCGAGACATGTTTTGGCCAGTGGATGTCCTTCTTTGGCCAATGGCATGGTTCCTTTAGCCAGATCCAATACTCAATAGTACTTCCCTTGTTGTCTATAAACGGCAGCAGATTTTCTTGGGGCATCACATTAATATTAGCCCTTATAGACTGTTCATTTAGCAAACTGACCAGAAATTTCTAGTGTAAGGAATAAGATTATATTAGCAATTTTAACAACCCTGCAAAGCTTCCTCTTATGAACTTCGTTTAGTCATACAAAAATAAAATGTAATTTATTCAAACTTCTGAAAAGGAGATCAAAATTAGGTCACTGTATATTTTCCTCTGTCTGTGAATATAGAAGGTGTTAAGCAAAGTGTTATGAAGGCCTGTTTATAAATGGGAATGGGATGTGGGAATGCTCTGGGAACACTTTCTTTTCTGGCTAATGGGATGTTACTATTTTAAAAATTGCATTCTGAAATGTGTGGGATCTGCTATGTTTCCTGCCTGAGATAATGTATATTAATTGACTTCAGTCTTTTTGATTGTAACAAATCTTTAATTTGTGCTGGTAAATGATGAAAAAGCATATGGTCCATCAATTTCTAGAATACTCTTCAAGAGGTCTGGTAACCCTTTGGCTCTATTGTCCTTCCCCAGTGGACTTCCATATGGGTTGGAAGATAATTCTCAGTCTTTGGAGTGTTCTTTAAGACTAGCATTTTGTATTCAGTGAGGAGTAAAGTAATTTAGATAGTGAAATGTTGATATTATTTGTGTATAGTGTAAGTTACAAAAGAAGAACTTGATTGCTGTGGGGCTGAACGGCAGAGAAGAGTCCTATGCCTCTCATAGGATCAGAGAGGTCTTTAGCAAGTTAGAAAGTATTGAATGGGATTTCTGAAGTTGAACTTCTCTGCCATTAAAATCTACTCTGTGGATTGAATGCCTGAGCAGAGGTTAAAGACAGGAATTTCTTTGTGTCTGCCCAATGCTATTTCTCCTAGTGCTGCCAGGACATAGAATTTGGTGAAGGAAAGGCAGAACGCTGTAGTGCAAAGACCCAGGCTTTGACATCACATAGGTTTTGGTTCAAAATCTGATTATTCCATTTGCGAGCTTGTGAACTTGGGCAGCTTATTCAGTCCTCTTGTACCTCGGTTTTTAATAATACCTATCTCACGTGAGTATTGGGAACATTATGTAAGTTAACACAGGTAAAGTATTTAGGACAGTAACGGACACAGTATGTGTATGTTATTATTATTATTAATGGTGATATCTATAAACGTAAATTCTCATGAGTTTTTGAGCATATCAAACATAAATACGCAATCCATGCCAGTAGTTTCCAGCAGAAAGCTCAGGTGATGACAGTACTTAGGTTGATGAAAAGTGTATGGGTATAGTTTTCAAGGGATCAGAGTGACTTTGAGGTTGGAGGATGATACAACATGGAGGAGTAAAGCGTTCCTAAACAGAATGGGTGAATTTCATACTATTAGAAAAATTCTTAGATAATATACTAATGGAATTAGTAGTGCAGAGTTGAGAGGATGCTAACTCCATTTTCTTAGGGTCCAACTTGGGTGAAAGAAGAATAGTTGAGCAGGCATTGGGGCAGTGTCTGTAGGATTTTCCATTAAGGTAAAAGATGGATTTTACATAATAAGGGATTTGAAAATGTAGGTGAAACAATTTAATACCACTGGAAAGGACCTTAAAATGCACAATGAGAGGGAAGATGTTTTTTGGTACGTGTTCAGAGGAGAGGAAACACTACCATCAGAAAAAATGCCATCATAGGATTTACATCTTGGATGTGACCAAGAGCTGTGAGGCGTAGTCATGGCAACCGGTGCATGGCTTTCAAATAATTTTTACTGGCTTATCTGTTGGTAGATGGCAGTTGATAGCCTTATCTTTAGGTACTCTTCTTGGTTTTCACAGTGCCCTCTTCACACACCTTCTAGAAAATCTTCTAGAAAATCTCTCTAGAGTCTTCCCTACTTGACTGGCTTTGCCTTCTTTTGCTCTTCTTTCTCTGATTCAAGAAGTCTCTGGCTCTGTATTTGACCTTCTACATGCATGGTAGTTTTGGCTGTGCTTTGGAGAATATAGGGACTGTTAAAGAGAAATTATTCTGGCAGTTGTTAAAACAGCAAGACAGATTTTATTAGAGCTACGGCAGGAGGGGAGAGAAACTTAATTATAGAACTGAGCTCAACTCCAAATACAGCAAAGACAGATGGGGATTTGTAGCCAGTGGGCAGAATGAGCGGGGGGGGGGGGGGGGGGGGGGATAGAAAATTACTAAGAGGAACTTGATTAGATACCAAGGATGGGTAGTTGATCCTTGCTAAATTGGGCTTAGCAAGCCAAAGACAAAGTGTAATCTAGAAGAGGGCTCAAAAGAGACCAATTTAGTCAAGGAAGGAGTTCTTGTCATTTTTAGAGAGGTTCTGCCCTCTATGTTTTGGCAACTTACCTTTGTAGTGACTGAGAACTTCTCACCCCACCTTATACCCTCTGGCCTTCATTACTGATCTCTGGATCCTGGAAACCCACAAAAGGATTAGTCCCTACTCCTTGTTTGAGATCTTGGGGTTTGAGTAGGTCATGGGGATGGGATTCAGATTACTTCCAGTTGAGTGAGAGCAGTGGTTCTTAATAGTGGCTGTCCATGAGAAACTCCTGGGGCACCTTAAAACAACTAGCCAGCAAATATGAAGAATAAAAAAACAAAAACCTGTCTGGCCTCACCCCAGGCCATTTAAATCTCTGGAGTAGGTCTAGGCACCAGCACATTTTGTCAAACTTCTCTGGTGATCCTGATGAACAGCTGGGTTGAAGACCAAAGACACAAAGACACACAAGTATCTGATGTGGATCTCAGCTTACTATCATTTTGGGGCCACAACTGGTGCTTATTGTTAGTACAGTCTTGACAAGAAACTGGCACTCTCTCTGACCATCTGGGATGCTCTGCTGAGTCCTTTATTCCTTCAGTGCTTGAGGTCCCTGCTCTGTAAAGTGAGTCTCAATTTGAAGATCTGTAGGTGACTATAGCATTAATCACCTCCTGAAACTTTTAGATGAGGGAGTGGAAAATAAAATCCTTATCATATGTATTGTAAGTCACGTGAACTCATTAATAGGATATCATTTAACTCAACCTTCCCAACATTCTTGTGAGGTGGGCATTATTATTCTGTTGTTAGAAAAGTAACATGATTTATTCAAAGTGACAGAATAAGTGAGGGAGCTGAAACCCTTCCTTTCTGATGTCCAAAGCTATGCCATGCATGTCTGTCCTTGAAGAAGCCACAGAGTCACTACTGAAGATAGAGAGCTTTATGCCTCTTCTTATTTCTTGAGTATTATTTCATCCTAAATGACTTCTCTTTTACATATGTCTTTTCTCTTGTTCTAGTCACGTAGTCTTACATTAGGACCCACAGATGTGTTGTGGATGACTTAACAGCTCTGTTCTTCTATACTTTTCAGATTGCATTTCATATAGAAAAATGCTCCAGATTCGATTTTAGTTTTCTCACATTTCCTAAATGACTTTATCAACCAATCTACTTTCCAGATTTGTTTTTATTTTTCTCATATTTTTCTAAATGTGCTTATCAAGCAATCAACTTTCTGTATCCCATATGCACTGAACTATATTAGAAAATAAAATATTAAAACCAAAGAGCAGAAAGTACAGGTTACCAAAAGATTAAGGTAGTCGTAAATGTGCCTGTTTCCCATGTAAATGAAGGGGGGGGGCAGTTAGCATATTCAGTTCATGCTATGTTTTGAATATTTACAAATGGTGTTCAGACTGTGCTGTGCATAGTACATAACTTGAAGTAATCATGTAGTTGAGTATCAGACAGTCACATTTCAATATGTAGTTATTGAATGCCTTTTGTTACAATGTACAAAGTGGAAATATCAAACAAAATAGTTATTATTTTGTGGGAGAAAGTTACAATGTGAATAGTAATGGCCACGAGTTCAGCATGTGATGGAAACTGATGATGACAGTTTAAGTTCTGAGTTTCAAAGGCTGTTCTATTTCCTAGATATTTTCTTGGCAATTTCTGATGGTTATGAGTGAGAGAATTCTACTTATTAGCCAACATATAATTAAAAGAACCAACTTCTTTTACTAACTGTTTAGTTAGGTCTTGAATATATTCAAAAAAGTCTTTTATTTAACTGCTTGATGGATCTGATGACCTGTCTTCTTGGAAAAGATTTCCAAGAGGACAATGGAATACATAACTTTAAATTTTAGGGGGAAAAGTACACAGATTTAATACCTTACCATCGGAAATAAAGTCGTTAAATATTTCATATAGCTGATCGATCTATAGTTTCATTTCAGACACTCTCCAGTTCAATCCACGTTGCCACCAAAGGCCATATTTCATTCTTTCTCATTGCCAAGTAGTATTCCAAGTGAAATAAGTCATACAGAGAAAAACAGATACCATATGTTTTCACTCTTATGTGGATCCTGAGAAACTTAACAGAAGACCATGGGGGAGGGGAAGGGGGAAAACAAAAGAGAGAGGGAGGGAGCCAAACCATAAGAGACTCTTAAAAACTGAGAATAAACTGAGGGTTGATAGGTGGGAGGGAGGGGAAAGTGGGTGATGGGCACTGAGGAGGGCGCCTGTTGGTGTTGTATGGAAATCAATTTGACAATAAATTTCATATAAAAAAGTTTCATCTCAAATAAATCCTTTCTCTTAGATAATGATGTGAAACTGATATTATAAAACAATTTAATTTACTTAAGATTCAAGGGAAGCTCAATTCATTGAGTTATGGGATTAAAAGGAATTTTGTCAAGTCATTTAGTCTACCCATCATTTTTTTGAAGTTATACATTAAGTACATGCTACATGTTTGAGAAGCTGTTCTCTCTGATAATATAGGATTAAGTTCTCATTACATATTGCGCAGTCCATATTTGTTTTTCTTTTGAAATATGTATGTCCCCTTTCAAATTTTAAGTTCCAGTAGGGCAGGGGGCATGTCCTGTCTTTGTATTCCTGGTGCTTATAAAGGTGCTTAGAAGAGCAAGAAGTCATTCTCAATTTTTATTTTTTATTTCTGTCTTAAAATATTGCCACTGGAAGACTGATCCTAGCTTCTCTTGGTAACCAGTTGTGGAACTTTGCTTACACTTAACCTAACTATTCCTTCTGAGTTGCAGGAAAATGATTTGACACATACATAATTTTAATAAGATATATATATGGCAGTAGTAGAAATGTCATCATATGGGTAGAAATATAGCCATATGTTTGCCTGACCAACCGAAAGCTTGCCTGTCAAAAGTGGTCATGTGCTCTCCTTGTTATTTCACACTTATACGTTAATATATCATAATCAGGCTCTTCAACTAATTCAGATTTTATTATGAATCATACATGGAGCGGGATGAAATTTATTTTTGCTTGTTAACCTTAATCACATAGGAAGTTCAGTGATTATTTAAAGTGCAAGGGGAAAAGTTAAAATATTTAGGGTACTTTATTTTATTTTATTTAAAAAAAATTTTTTTTAACGTTTATTTATTTTTGAGACAGAGAGAGACAGAGCATGAATGGGGGAGGGTCAGAGAGAGAGGGAGACACAGAATCTGAACACAGGCTCCAGGCTCCGAGCTGTCAGCACAGAGCCCGACGTGGGGCTCACAGACTGCGAGATCATGACCTGAGCCGAAGTTGGCCACTTAACCGACTGAGCCACCCAGGCGCCCCTAGGGTACTTTAAAAATAGTCATTCTAATAAATTTGCTAATTAAAAATCATTTATACCTGTGCAAGAAAAGAGACACAGGTGAAGTGGGAAGAGCTCTTTCTCTTCACTGTGTCGCATGATCCCAGAATGAGCTTATGCATGTTATTGAGGATGGCTTTAAAAAATCACTATACGAATGTTATAAACCAAACTTACCTCCTGGTCAATTGTTAAAAGTCATGAGGCTTGGGTAAGAAAAATTTTATAATCATACTCACTTCAATTGAGAAGTGTTATTTGGCAGACGAAAAGTTGCTTGAGGGCATAAGTTTTGCCTTGTATCCACCGTGACTGAGATGTAATTGCTCGTAGTAAATCTTCTGATGTTGGTAGAAGTTGTTAAACCAAATTCAAATAGTCTATAGCTATATATAATTTAATTTCTGAAACTATGGCACAGATAAGTAAGCCTTGACTTCATTTGTAATCTTAATTAATTTGTAATCTTAATGTTTCTTTATGGTATTTGGCCAAGAAATATGAGGAGGAAAATTACAATACTGTGTTTTAGATGCATTTCCACTGGGAATAGTGATGATCAGTGATCAGTTATCTTCCTAAACATTCCCCTGTGAGAGATTGCTGGTTCGTTTGTTCATTCATTCATTCATTCATTCATCCAGTGTCTGATTTAATGAGCATTTATTAAGTAGTTACTATTATGAATAAAGCACTTTACTGAAACAGTGGATGGATTCAGGTATTTTTCTCTTTTCAGAGATATCTTCGTTTCTTTTCGGAAGACTATGCAGTTTATAGGCAGATTGTACACAAAAATTCATATTTATAACACTACCCATGCTTTTAGAAAAGATTTTAAAGAGTCTGAATGTTATAAATTGTGACTTTTTAAAAATCATAGAGCCAATATATTCATATGTAAATATCTCTGTTTTCCATAAAGAATGGTTTTAAGAACAGCCATTTCACTGTATGACTTGAAATATAAACATAAGGGTAATTCATGATATTGCTGGTTTTTTTGGTTGATATGAATATACCCCTTCATGCTTGTTTTCATTTTTGGAGGACTGATTTTAATAAGATTACATATATCAAGTCACTTCGAAACCACTCTGTTAACATAATATATTATAATATGCAAGATGATATATTTATATATGTATTTTTCTACAAATGAAGCCTTTAATTTAATAATACGACTTATATTTTAAACTATAATTGGTATAGGCAATTTGAAATATATACTTTAGTATAAACATAGTCATATAGAAAATATATGACTTGGGAGAAATATACAGGAATGTCGTAAGCTATATTATTTTCATGATGCCATAATTTGGGGTTTTTAATTTTTAAAATAAATATAGGAGAAAAAAAATCCTGAATGGTTAGGCAGTCATGTGGGTATTTTATTTATTTAGTAATGCTACTGTTCCTTGGTGGTTCTTCTTACTCAAACATAAATTCAAATGTATATATGGTGAACACAGCTTCAGCTTTGCCTGGGATAGCTCTGGTGTATACTTGTGCCATATTTATTAAAAACATCTACCTGCACTGTCAAAAGTGACCTGATTTGTATGATGACTGATAGGGTCACTGTAGCCACAGAGCACATTGTGAGAAGGGTTGTTTTTTTGTGAACTAGCTGTGAAAGTTGACAACACTACCTTAGATTCCTTGGAAGCCTGACTGGACCAGTTACCATGGTGAATAAACATTTTGCACAGCCTTACCATGTCATAGATGTCCAAATCCCCACTTCTGTCTTTCTTGTGAATAGTCATTTGGGCTCTGCTTGGATACTGTCTGTGACCAACCAGAAAGTACAAGTTCCTTCTGCTTTGGGACTGTGCCCTTAACTGCTCAGAAGGGCACTGCTGCAGAACCATACAAAAAACTCTGCAACCAATTGTCCTTCCAGTTAAGGAGCTCCTCCAGGCTTCATTGTCCTTCTCCTTTATTCTGCATTACTTTTCTCTCAGCTTTGGGTTTTGAACTTCTCTTTAGTATTGACAGATTTGCAGATGAAGGTCCATGTGAGTGGGGCAGGGGTATTCGAGTTCTCCAAACAAACAGAAAACAAAACAAAAAAATATATATATGAAGAGGGGATGTGTTATAGGAATTGACTCATGTGGTAATGGAGACCGAGAAGTCCCACAGTCTGCCATCTGCAAACTGGAGACCCAGTGGTGTAATTTAGTCCAAACCCAAGGATCTGAGAACTGATTTTAAGTCTCTGAGTCTGAAGGCCTGAGAATCAGGAGCTCTGATGTCTGAGAACAGGGGAAGAAGGATGTCCCGACTCAAGAAGGGAAATGAAGAAGTTGCCCTTCCTCTGCCTTTTGTTCTTTTTGTCCTCTGTCTTTTGTGGGCTCTCGGGGGATTGAATGATGCCCACCTGTGTTGGAGAGGGCAAATCTCTTTACTCAGTCTGCTGATTGGAATGCTAATCCTCTCCAGAAACACCCTCAGAGACACACCTAGAAATCATGTTTTACTGGCTATCTGGGCATCCCTTAGCCTAGTCAAGAGATACATAAAGTTAACCATCACAGGGAGCAAAAATAGGATCACCCAAAGGGGCACTTTGGAAACGTGACAAAGACATGTCTGTGTCACAGTAGTTGAGCAGATGCCCCTGGTTTGTAGTGACTGGGGACTAGAGTGGCTTGGCTCCCCTCATTGCAGAGTTGTCTCTTCTTCTGCAAGCCTTTCAGAAAGGGCTATAGAAAACCTGTGTATAATCTTCTGAGTTTGGAAGCTAACTCTATTATGCATTAAAAAGAAAAATATTCTCCCATGGTTTTACTATGGAGTGAATTTTTCAGAAATGCAGCTATCATTTGTAAATTTGAGAAAAGACTATACTTGGTTGTGCTCCATATTTTACCAGACCTCATTCACTATTATAACAAATCATGCTACCGATGGCCATGCTGCCAGGCCTTTGGTACTTGAATAACTGACATAACACATTGTGTCTGTCCTCTCATTACTGTCATGGCCTCCTTGTGAAATCTGGCCTAAGCATTTACGTAGTGAACTACTATTGTTTTATTATAAACGACTTTTAAAAACTGAAAAATCCTTTTGTATTATAGTTAGTACCTTTTATTAAGAAAAATATATATGTGAGGTTATATTGTCTGTGAATTTCATTTCTGATATAAAATGGGATTGATTCTCAGAGAGTTGAGTGCTACTGAATCATCACTGCCTTAGGAGTCCAGATATTGCCTTAATCGTGGCCCTTAAGCCTAGACATTGAGCATCCAGCAGGTGAGGGCAGTGCCAGCTAGCCCTCACTGTGTCTATGAAAGAAATTCACACACCCTTTCTAGCTCCAGAAAGCTCTGATTTTCAGATAATTCTTTTGCTGGGGATCAGACATGGCTGACTGCTTTTTCCACCCATTTATTTTACATTTTCCCTGTGGAGACATGCAGAGGAATCCAAGATTTGCTTCCATGAGATGATTCTTTAGATATTTTCATATGGCTAGCATCCAGTTTCTTCTCCTAATCTTCCTGTGAATGCCTTGACGGCCCTGCACCTCTCAGTCATAGAGGGAGACTATTCCTCTTCAGACACAGGACATCCATCGTCCTTCCATTATTGCCAGCAAAGACGACACCACGTGTTTATTTATTTGCTCTGGTCACATAATAATAAGGTTGGCAATATTGCTATTAAAAGCAGCCAAGGCCTACAAAGTCTATTGTAATTACTGTGGTTATGCTATACTTCCTTCAAATCTGTATGGTTAATTTTGTTATGCCTGGAACATCCTAGCAGCCTGTAGAGATAGTCCCTTTGTAAACAAATAGTGACATAAATAGAGGGACATGTAGTCTCCGGCTCCTGTTTTGCATCAGTTGTCTGGCCTGTGTTCGAAGCTGGATTGGATTGCTAACAAGGTGGTGATAGAAATTGTGACAGAATCCAAATTGGATGCAAACTCGTGGTTTAGGCACAGTCTGAGAATGTGCCCTTATGAAATTCTCACCTGCATGTCTGTTAACTGTTGAAGTTTCCTGGGCAGGAAGGTCTTGGGGGCAGTCAGTTAGAAGAGTGATTTTTAGTGTCTGATATTCAGGAGTGAAAAAGAAAGACAAGCCATGGAGAAAACGGGTATCCTATTGGAATACTCGAAGAAAGTTATGTGGAATACTTGTCAATTGCATGTGAGTGATACATAATTCATTCAGAAAGTTAACTTTGGCTTCAAAAAATACCTAAGCATCCGAATTGTATTGGCATTTCACATCTGTCTTATGTGAAATTGGCAATACCTTTGAAAGCAGTACCAAACCAAAATAGCTTTTGTTTTTTTCTTCTCTGGTTGCAGGGTCTCTTGAAAATTATCATTTTTAACCTCTGGTAGATTTCTTTTCTTTTGTTGAAATAGATTTCTTTTTTTACTGTTTTTCATTCTTCAGCATATTTCCTCATTATTTGTTTCTATCTGAGGTGTCAGTAGCTACTGAGGATGGGGTACACTCACATCCCTGTTTATTATGACGTGTGGCCAAAGGGTTTTATTTCCAAGTCAGTTTCCTTTGGCACTGTGATTTGCATATACATACTTCTTCCTGTTTTGAGTTTCTAACTAAGCAAGAAGGACTGAAACTGAGAAGACCAGTGGCTTATTTGTCTTATTGTTCTATTATTATTATTGTTATTATTTTATAATCCCATAGTTTAATTCGTATCCTGCTTTCTTTTTCTCTTTTACAAAGATTTGACATAATTTCATGCAGCCTTGTGATTACTGTGTCAAGCTTGCACTGTCCTTCCATCATTAGATAACAATTTCCTTCTCTAATTTGGTAACCTGCTTTAAGTTCTCAAGTCAGTATTCCTGTGCTGAGCTATTTATTAAGGAGGTGTTCATTGTGAATAGCATGGTCAATTAAATGAAGAATAGTTTATATTTAGTTGAGCACCTTGAAATCTTTAGCTTGTTTAGAATACTGTAGGAACTCAACAGTTGTTCCACACGCTGGTGTATGATTTTGCCTTCTCAAAAACCTGATGTGCCCAAGAAGATTTGCCCCACCAGGGGATGATTTGATTTTAATGATATCCTATTTGGCTGTATAAACTGTACTGAAGCCATTTTTGCCATGCAGTTAGTAATGTCATTTAGTCTATGATGCTATTAGGTGATAATGAAAGAGATATTAGAGACATAACCATTTTCATATTTAATAGAGAAGCAATGTGTTCTAAGTAATGAAGTTAGGACTTTAACCTGCCATTGTCAGTGCATGTTAACTCTGTTTTAGAGGTCCTTTTTTAGATCTGAGTAAATATAATTCTGTAATGTCCCTATACTCATTATGTTAGATGTTTGCTATCGTATTTTTGACATACATAGTAGCATCTAGGATCATTTATTTGACACAGCCCAAGAATAAAAACAACCCAAATCAAACAAACAAAAACTAAGAACCAATAAGGCTTGAAACTGTAGAAATGAAGTGGTGTTTCTTCTGCCTGAATTAGAAAAACCAATCTATTCTTTGAATGCCAGATAGCTAGCACCATTTTGTTTACTTTCTTTTGAAATAAGATGGGGATGTTTTTCAACAATGTTTCAACTTTTGGTTGGAATATGAGAGATCACTTTATGTCAAGAGAGACAGAGCAAGTGGGGGAGGGGCAGAGAAAGGGAGAAAGAGAGAGGGAGGGAGGGAGAGAGGGAGAGGGAGAGGGAGTGGGGGGGAGACAGAGAGAGAGAGAGAGAGAGAGAGAATGAATCCCAAGCAGGCTCCTCACTATCAGCACAGACCCTGGCGGGGGGGGGGGGGGGCTTGAACCCACGAACCGTGAGACCATGACCTGGGCTGAAGCCAAGAGTCGGACGCTTAACTGACGGAGCCACCCAGGTGTCCCGAGAGATCACTTTAAAGCGTGACTATAACATAAAGCACTTGAGATGGCCTGCAGTGTGCCTTTGAGCACTTGTGTGCTCTTTTTCAAACATCCTCTTACTGAATAATTACTATATGTTAAGGCATTTCAGTGTTAAAATGGGAGTTTTCTATCCACTCCAGTGTAACCCATGTAAATAGCTTCCTGTGCGTACTCTTTCTTTTCTGTTCATACACAAGTATACCTGTAATAGGATTCTATTTTCTAAGAATTCTGTAAATGAGGGGATTATACTACATATACTATTCTCCAAATGACTTCCTCACAAACATTGTACGGTGGGACTTTTTCTGTAGTAATACATACTTCATTCTTTCTAAGCCATGCCTAGCATTACTTTGTGAATGTGATTTCCATGCTCATCTTTAGATTGTTCTAGATTATTTTTCCAGTTGTAAGTTTGATGCAGTTAGCTGAAACACAACCATTCTCTGTGTATGAGTTGTCAAGAGAATGCTCTTCTGTTTTTCCTTGCTCTAAAATGTCTTTGTGGTGAGTTCTGATGTCATCAGAGATGGACAAAGAAAACTTGTACATAAGCTGAATTGCATGGAAGTAAGATTTTCCCCTTTTTTGGCTTGATTTTTCAGCCAGTGATTTATTTTACTCTTTGAAGTAACACAGTGTAAAGAGTCAGATAAGCTGATGATATGTGCTTTTGAACCTAGCCGTTATAGGTGAGCCTGGTCTAGAAAACAAATCCAGAATCAAAGGGGTCGCATCAGTTAAGCACATGAACCCACCCTCTTACAGTAAACATAGATTTTAGCAGTTCATGAGTAGGAAGGGTGAGACATGGTGGAGTTAAGGATTAAGATCACAAGACCAAGCCTGGGGTATACACCTACTATCTTATAGTTCCCACATGGCATTCTTGTGTTTTTCATGACCCAGTGTATAAAGTGGGAGCCATCTGTTTTTGTCTTTGGTGTGAGAATTAGACTGTAAGTCACGAGACCTTGGTTCTCTTGTACCTTAGCTGCTCGTAAGGGCGCAGAAAGCTGGATGGACATGACCGCACCAGATCATGCAAGGGTGGTGGAGTTCAATGCAGAAACTTGGACCTGCTTAGATAGGAAACAATGAAGGGTGTATGTATGTGAACTGAGAAATGAGGAGGCTGGTACTGGATGCAGTGACCTAATGCCCGGTAAGTAAATTGTAAAGCCAAAGGATTCTTACATGGCTCATTGTTACATTACATTGTTGTTTGGGGTAACCTGGGTCTGAGGTTGATGAGAACTGAGACCCATGTGCAGTGACAGCAGAAAAAGGGAAGGAAGAGTTTGAGAAAATTAGAATTAAAGTTGAAAAGCAGCATTTTGTCAGTGTGTACGATGATTAAGGTACGTTCATTTCCTGGTTATTTTTAGGGGTCATGAGAAGGAGGAGACTTATTTATCAAATAATTATGTCCTTTTTTTAAAAAAAAGTTATTTGATATTTTCATACCCAAATTATGCTTAAAACAATAATTTTAAATTAAAACCAAAATTTAAATTTAAAAACAACAAGTTTTTTCTTGTTTAAAAAAGAACTGTGTAGTTTATTATCAGTATAATTCTGGTCAGGAATTTTCTGAATACTAATTTTTTTCTTACCATCAAAAATGAATATGGTCATGTAGAGAATTGTCATGACTAATTATAGTGTGTTTCCCAAGGAAATGATAAAATATATACCTGGAAGAGAATAAGTATAGAAAATCACCGTAGTGCAATTATATTTATTAATTATTTTGCCTTTAAAATTACTAAATTATTAGCTTTTGAAAACTAAAATACCACCAATTAATAGATAAGGTCATACATATGAAATCATTTAATTAGTGATTAGCTATATTTTTTTCAGAAGCATTTGACAAGCAAATTATTCATTTTCAGAAATTTAAGTCAACCATTGAATGTTAATACTCTTTATAGAATTTAAGATTATTTCACCAGAAATGTGCCAAAGATTGGCTGACAGGAATTTTAAAATGCATATTTTTTAATAATACGCAATTAGGATATTTATTTGAGAAAATATTTGTCCTTCCCTTGTTTTGTGCCTTCACCACTCATATACTCATTACTAACCGCTGTTTGAGGGATTTGAGTCTCTCTCTCCTGTTTCTCTGTGTGTCCTGCTTTTACTGCAGACACTTTGTTGATGACATGTGTGAGTGAGGAATTTGCACGAATTGCTTTTGCCTGGTCCTCTAGCTGATGTGTTTACACACTAAAGAAAAAAAAAGAAGAAATTAGTAACACTCGTAGTGTTCTGTTGTTTATTCATGACCAAAGCAATTCCAATGATGTCTTTTTATAAGGACATCCTTCTACACATACTTGAGGCCATCGCATGTTTTTTTATGTTTATTTATTTTGAGAGACAGAGCGAGTGGGGAAGGGGCTGAGAGAGGGGGAGAGGGAGAATCCCAAGCAGGCTTCACGGTGTCAGCTCAGAGCCCAGTGCGGAGCTGGATCTCACAAACTGTGAGATCATGACCTGACTTGAAATCAAGAGTCGAATGCCTAACTGACTGAGCCACCCAGGTACTCCAAGACCATCACGTTTTTAAACGTAGCTTTGGAATGTTGAATATACTTGGTTTACTCTCTGTGTTCTTAGTGTGTGGCAACTATACCTACATTGATTGAATCCTTTTTAACACAAGGCTCCAGGCTGCAATTTCTAGTTGATTAAAATTATTATTTGAACGGGAGACAATTTTTTATTCATGCCCTAGACCATTACCAAGGAAATGGCTTCAGGTAAGTCCATTGTCTGAATATAGAAATAAAATCAGCATTCATACCTGGGTTGCCTTCTTTTAAAAAAAACTTTTTTAAATGTTTATTTATTTTTGAGAGAGAGAGAGAGAGAGAGAGAGACAGAGCATGAGTGGGGGAGGAGCAGAGAGAGAGGGAGACACAGAATCTGAAGCAGGTTCCAGGCTCTGAGCTGTCAGCTCACAGCCCAACGCGGGCTGGAACTCACCAGCTATGAGATCATGACCTGAGCTGAAGTCAGACACTTAACCTACTGAGCCACCCAGGCGCCCCCTGGGTTGCCTTCTGTATGGGCTCCTGTCATTATCCATTCATGGTGTACTTTTCATGGACCAAACCCAGTGCTGGAGACACAAAGAAGCCTGGTATTTCCCCGATCTCAAAGGGCTTATCATCAAGCGTTGTAGGAGGACATATGAACAAATTATAGTGTGGGGGATGATTGCTGTGAAGGATAACTTAAAAACATGCTCTAGAGCAGTGGGAAAGAACCAGCTAGACTCAACCCATATCTAAACCTCTGTCTTCATTGGAAAACAGCATCCTTTAAATGGAATAATTTCTTTAGCAATCACCAAATAATAATTAAAATAAAAGCACCATCTTTTTAGCCCTCATTACATGCTCGACACCTGCAAATAATTAATTGTTGAGCATCTCTTTAAGATTGACAATATTCTAAAATATTTCACCTTGTTAAATCAGAGTTATAAGCCTTTTCCCCAAAATTAGTAAATCAAAATCTTATACCGTTACTAGGAACTCAGGGCTTCAGTGTTTGTTTCATTGTTCAGAGTAGAGTTGAGTGTACTTTACTGTCCTGAGAAAGTGTCATACCTTGTTTTCATTTTTAATTTCTACAGCGTATGCACTAAGTGCTTAAATTCTCATTATCTGATCTACATTTGAGGAGCAAGCTGTGTTAGTACTTTGAGCCATTCTCATTAGGAAGGCAATTTTGACAGCATTTCCAAGTGTATAGACCTGTATTATAAATGTTAGGGGAGGTTTAGAAATGTAATGGGAGAGGTGGTCCCTGCTCTTATCCTTCCCGTTATTAAAACTTGGCTGACTTTTAACATATTCATGGGATGGTTTTTATGTGGTCCTGCTTTTAGAAATCAAATTCAGGTTTTAACAATCCTTTTATTAGCATTTTTTCCATTAAAGTCAGAATTCACAGGTACTAAGTCATTTAAAAGTGCCTAACCATCCGTTATAATTAAAAATAGTTGGTAAACTCATTCAGCATCTTGATATTTTTCTGAACAGAAAGAAAATGACTTAATCTTTATACGTCGCTTTGATTAGCTGGGGACCTCTCATGATTCTCCAGGTTGCTGAATGTTACTCAAGGTTGCCTTAACTTTTCTGATAACTATGCCATCTTTTGAACTCACAGTATGTTTTGGTCAATGTTAAACCTCCCACACTTTCTTGTTTTGGTGATCTCAAACCCTATGTTTTTATAAGAGACATGCTTTTTTCTTCCTTCCTTCCTTCCTTCCTTCCTTCCTTCCTTCCTTCCTTCCTTCCTTCCTTCCTTCCGTTGGATTTATAAGAACTTTTAATTTGAAGGAAGATGAATCTTTGCAGAAGCAGTGCTGTCTATGGCCCCTGTCTTTTCTTTTTTATTGATTCCAACAGGAAACTGACTGGATCCTGGTAAATTCTCAATTGGTTTTATTAAAATTACCAGTGGAGAGTGACATGCATAGAGTAGGCGCAAACCTTGATTGAAATCCGACATCAAATATTTCTTCTTGTTACAAAGTCAGTCTTTTTCATTCCGGACTTTTCTTTGGCTGTCATCGTGCTATGATAAACCCATCTGCTATTTCAGCACACGGTAAGAGATTTCTTTATGCCAGTGTGGAGGATGCAGGAGGAATGATAAATGGCAAGGAAAGCCACTTACTCGTAATGCTTTTTGTCATAGTCATGTCCTCTTGTCCCGTCATACATACCTTTCTTCCAGTGAGTTCAGCTGTTACTATGTGGCATTGCCAATCTACAAGCGAGGACTAGCTGGGAAGTTTCTGATGGATGCCGAGGAGAGGGAATAGCACTCTGTGTTTTGTACGTGACTGATAGATTTGGTCTCCTGAATTGTAGAAAGTGAACACATAGGTGAGAGTGGTCCTTTGAGGCTTCCTTCCTTCCTTCCCCGGTAACTAAGGAAATGGTAAGACCCATTCTAGGTGGTTTAGTATATGTGTTGCCGAAGCGAGTGCAAGAATCATTCTAGGTAGTTGAATTGTTTACAGACATGTGCTGGATTTCTTTTGTTGGTTTTTGTTGCTTGATGCTGGTGGACCACCCCCTGCAAAGAAGAAAAATTCTTATCTTAGGTCATGAAGGTGAACAAATAATATGACCAAGTGATTCTTTTCTGTAATAAAATTTAGACAACTTGATTGTGTTAGGAGTAGCATATTTTCTGACATAGAAAAAAGATCTGGAGATTACAGTTAAACATGGCAACCTGAGTAAATGTGTTTGCCTCTACCCTGTCCTAAACACCTCACCGAAATGATCAGAAGAAAAAGGATAGGAACACATGTGAGCAAAAAGAATTGGATGGAGATCATAGATTGGAAATGTCCTGAGTTTCTGGGTAAAATTGGAAGGAAGGATTACTAGAGCAGAGAGAGTTGAATACCTAGTGCTTGCAGAGGGAGGTACCAACAAGCAGGAAGCAAATTTATGCTTCAGAACCCTGGAAACTTCTAGAATTGGAAATAGTAGATACTGTAGAGGGTGGGAGTGAGAAAGTTTGAGTAAGATATGTTACAGCTCCTCAGGCCTCCTTCCCCTGTAGGAGCAGACAACTGATTATTAGAGTGCACCTACTTAGTCAGAGACACTGAGCTAGAGTGATTCTAAACATGGGAACACCATGCACAGCTAAAGGTAGTCTGCGTGATTACCAGTGTAGAGCCCTGGGTCTCTCCTGCCATGTATCTCCATGGGCATTGGTAGGCAGGCCTGTAACTCTCAGACAGGAGATCAGTGAAAGCTTATTTTCTGGAGAAGCTAGCTCTACAGAGAAGATCTACATATCTTTGATATTTGAGAGATCAAGTCCCTGCTTGCTCACCCTGCAGTGAAATCCATTTGTTGATAAGCTGCAGCCCTTGCCCATAGCATTCGCAGGCATTATTTTATTTTCTCACTCTTAAATATATCCAAGGGTCCCCATGTGTTTGGAGTACATGCCAAAAAAACAAAAAAAAAACAAAACAAAACACAAAAAACAAAACAAAAACAAATGGGCTGCCACAAAAGGCAAGAACTACCAGAAAGGAGCTTGGAGAAACTCAATTAATAGTTAAGGAACAGAAAAAATGACTCAAATGAAAAAGGAAAGTAACTTAGAGAAATAAGAGAAGATATTGTATCTATGGAAAAGAATGTAATGCTATTGCAATCAGAACAAGTTAAGAAGTAAGATCTTGAGAAATTTTAAGAATTGAAAGCAGAAGAAAATTAATCAATAGAAGAGTCTGACCGTTAAGGAAATATCCTAGAAAACAACAAGCAGACTACATAATATCCAGCTGATAGTGTTTTCATTAAAAGAGTAGCATAAACGAAAGAAAAGACTTTCACAAAGTAATTTAAAAAAAAATTGTCCCAGAACTGAAGGGCACAAACTTCCACATTGCAATTCATAATGAAATTCTTGAAAAAGAGCCAAGAACACCATCATGAAATTTTAGAACTCTAGGCATGAAGACTGGATCCTAAAGGCCTTTAAGTGAGAAAAATAAATCCTTTGTTGTGTACAAAAGATTGAGTCCAAGTGGCACTGGTTGCCCCTGTAGCAATATAGAAACTAGAAGTAGTGAAGGAAAATCACAGGATAATGGCCATTTGACAGGTCTGGGATCAACCAACTCAAATTGGAGCAGGAGAATTGAGGGCTCCAAGACTGTGGATTACCTGATACCTGATACCTTTGAGCATACGAAAACCTGTATTTTAAATTGCTTTAGTGTTGGAGAGTTTGGGAAGAGTCTAAGGAAAGGGAAAAAGAGAGGCAACAATTAAATCTAGGAAAAAATATAAAGTTTTACAAAAAAGGAAATATCACAGTGTACAATATTGCTCATCAGAGAAAATATATGTACTCATAATAGTATAAATATTGCCCAATATCTTAGCAAAAAATGGTTATATATATGTGTTCCACAAAAATGGACTCTTAGGAGTTGTGACTTCCTTTGCTCTCACTAAAGAATAAATAACCATAGTTTTTTAAGTACATTTTTTTGTTTTAATGATATTAAATTTTTTTAATGTTTATTTACTTTTGAGGGTGGGGGGTAGAGAGAGAGGGAGACACAGAATCCAAAGCAGGCTCCAGGCTCTGAGTTGTCAGCATAGAGCCCAATGCAGGGCTTGAACTCACAAACCGTGAGATCATGACCTGAGCTGAGGTCGGACGCTTAACTGATTGAGACACCCCGGCACCCTTGTTTTAATTATATTTTAAAGTCATTCCCTTAAAACCTAAACTTTTTTGGGGTTCCTTGGTGGCTCAGTTGGTTAAGCATTGAACTCTTGATTTTGGCTCAGGTCATGATCTCATAATTTGTGAGATTCAAGCACAGAGCCTGCTTGGGATTCTCTCTCTCCCTCTCTCTCTCTGTCCCTCCCCTGCTCTCTCTCTCTCTCTCTCTCTCTGTCTCTCAAAAATAAATTAATTAATTAAAAAAAGAAGCAAACTTTTTTGAATTTAGCTGTCTATTAAAGGTAGCATTTATAAAGGAAAAGGATTTAATTCAAAAGACAGCAACAAATAATATTAAACTGTTCGAGTCAGGTTGATTTGACAGCAACAAATTATTGTAATTGTTTATTATTGTTTTGTTGCTGCAGATATTTCAGTTCAAAACTTTAAATAGTATGAAATATGCAGATTAAAAGGTATTGTTTAAATGAGAATATTGTGACTTTCACAAATAGTAACTATATTGGAAAAGTATTTCTAGAAGGGACATACATATACCCAAACTTGATGACATATTTTTGGTGACATATCATGGCTTAGGAAGAAAAAAAAAAAAAACAAATGAAAAAAACAACACTGGAATCACTTTGGGAAATATACCACAATTTTTTAAAAGTGTTTTTTGATAGAGCAATTCATCAATGAGTAGTTTATTAAATATGAAAAACAAATTCCTGAACATTCTTCCCTACTCAGCTACTATCGCCTTACCAATAAGAATTGCTCTCCATCAACAAATCTTTATGGCACAGGAGGGAGTGATTTCTAGGACAGGTGAGGCTTCATATTTCTCATTGCTAGTTAAGCTAATTCTATTTTAACAATAGCAATTTTAAAAATTGCCATGGTTTTGCTTTTTTCTCTAATCAGCACCATGCTGGTTATAAGCAAAAAGGTTCATTTATATAATTTTTTTCTGCAGTACGCTTGATTGTTAATTTCCAGGTCAGTATCCAGTCTATCAAAGTTTCATGGGGTGATAATTTATGCTTATAATGGACAGTCTATTTAAAACTATGATGAGGTCACCCCAGCTAAAGCAGCTGAAATACTGAATCCCACTCTCTCACTTCCTAAGAATCACATCACTTTAGTTTGTTAGTTTCCCATCTTTAATGATGGTGTTTCATTCACATAAAACTTCAACCTTCTCACAATCCAATTTATCAGTAGCAGTTCACATTTTATTAATTGTGTGTCTCATCCCTCGAGGCAAATCACATTGCTCCCCCCTCCCTCCTTCCTTGCTTTCTCCCTTCCTCTCTCCTCCCCTTTCTTCCTTTCTTCCTTTCTTAATACTATCCTGCAAGTAAAGGAATGACTTCATCTCCCAGGTAATGCCTTCCTCTATTATTTCTTGAATTGAGGGCTCCAATCTTATATTGTGTTGTACACAGGACAGATTATAAGTTTAACTGATAACTCCTTTTTTGATTCCATTGTCAAATAAACTATTTTTCAGACTGCAGCTTAGTACATTTTTCAGCATTAAGCCAATAATAGAATCAGCGAATCAGAGAATTTTAGGGTTGAAATGGACTCTAGAAAGTATTTATTCTAAATCCATCCAAAGAGATTATGTTCCTTAAAGCAGGGATGTTTTCATTTCCCCCTAGAAAATAGTGCCAAATACACTCATGTAATAAATAAAAGAAGTCGCCTCACTAAAGCACTGTCCCCAGTGCTCCACATCTATGAGCAGCTTAAATAGCCAAATCTGGGTTGTCTCTGATCTTTTATCTGGAATTGTCAGCTCATTTCAACTTCTAGTGTGAGACCAGTATTAGCACTAACTGGGTGGGCTTTGGGTGGGGTTATATCTTCTAGAACAGTGCTTCTCAAACCCTGGGCAGGAAAGGACCAGTTCTCCTTGTAAACTTCCTCTTCCTCCTCCTCCTGCTCCTCTTCCTTCCTCTTCCAATCCATTGCAGATTGATTCTTTCACAGAATACAATAAAATTATTTTCTAAAATTTAATTTAAAAACAAATCACAAGTCTATTATTAAATTCCGTAGATATGAAAATGTCAACTTGTTATAAAAATTTCTGTTACTCCCGACACTGCATACCTCCTTAGAGTCTGGTAAAAAAGCAGTTCAGTCTGAGGAGCACTACTGTGCTCTGCGAGGCTTGATGTTGTGTGATGAACTTCCATTTTCTTTCCATTGGAATTGGATACATCTTAAATATTGGTCCAGCAACACAAATGACCGCTCCATAGTTTATGTCTGTTTTTGTGACTATTATCACAGACATTTTTATGTCAGGTTATACATGGGAATTATAAATTCCCTTTATAATGTAAATTTCTTAGCAGCCAACTCATCCATGTTTCTGTTGTAATGACCATTATATTCTTAAGAGATCTATGATGGCTTTATTGAGGGCATATCACATATGGACAAATTTATTATGTCATAGACAGAATATATGATTGTGTGTCTATGTGAGATTATTTAGATGTATGTAATATATGTAAACATCTATATAATAACAGCTTCTCAGCACTTATACCAAGGCCACTCGTTAGAATGGTTTGGGCTGCCATTTTCTCTTTCCTTCTTTTTCTTTGTCCTTTGCCATCCTTCCTGTACCTCATTGCTGTGTGAGCCTTTTCACCGTGTTGTCATGGATATGCCTCAGTTGCCAGTTTCCACCTGTTCTAAGTCCAAGTCCTATTTTGTGTCCAGCTCACGGTTCACTGGGGTTGATCTCAGGTCCCAGAGAGTTTCAATTCTTGACTTTAGATCAGAACCCTTAGGGCTTAGAAAGTTGTATACCGTCAACAGGACTTTGCATCTGTGTCTCTTAATGTTATTTTAACTACATCAGAGGTTTGTTTATTCGATGTGAGGCACCATGCTACGTATTCGAGAAAAAAGATGCAGCAGTCATGAATACTGCACCCAAGCAAGGGCTTTAGAGTTTAGGAGGAGATAGACACATAAGTAACTTGTTAACAGAAGCTGTGATAGATGCTATGATGAGGACATAAATGAGGGAGTAGGTCATTTACTTCGGGGATAAGTTAAGAAAGCCTTTACTAAAGTGCTATAGTTGAGCTAAGGTGAGTTAGTGGTGGGTGATATGTGCGTTCTGTGTGGGGGCTTGGGTGGGTGATACCTTCTAGGGCTGATGAATCTAAAAAAGGCACTGAGATGTGAAAATGGAATGAGATCTGAGTTTTGGAACTACATGTTTAGGTGCTCCCAGTTTATTCAGCTTAAGTGGTAACTTAAGTGGTAGCTCCGTGTTTTATGCTTTTTTTGAGACCCCAGTTATGAGAACCAAAAGTGGTATTTACTTTTAAGATTCAAGTGGGGCCTGCATGGACCCTACCTCTTTGCAGTATTACCTGGAGAAAATTATTGCAAGGATTCATGCACAGCAAATGGGCAGTTAACGGTTTGTAGACATGTGTCTATGTTTTGAAGGACTTAGGATGATCTTTGGAGAAATAAAAATGTCAATGCTTAGGTAATACACTAGAAACTAACAAGGTGTCTTTAGTCTTACTTTATTTGGATTTGTACATTAAGAATTTTCAGGGGCGCCGGGATGGCTCAGTTGGTTAAGCCTCTGACTCTTGGTTTCGACTCAGGTCATGATCTCATGGTTTGTGAGTTTGAGCTCCACATCGGGCTCAATGTCAGGCTGACAGCGCAGAACCTGCTTGGGATTCTGTCTCTCCCTCTCTCCCCCGCCACCCCCCTTTCCCAAATAAATAAGTAGACTTAAAAAACAAGAATTATCAGCCAGCTAGCCCATTAAGAGGTAGTTTTTAATTAGGTGTTGGTAATAATTCATGACTGTTTATGAAGGTATATTGGCATATATTTTAAATTTTCATGATTAATTTTGTTATATTTAAGCCCTAATACAGCTCTTCAGAAGTAGAAACCCAATACGTTGCTTTGTACTTAACAGGCAATGAGGATTTGAGTTATACCAACTTGTGCTGAGAATTCAGATGGGAACAAGGAATGGCTTATACTTCAGTAAGGGTGGAACACAAGATGTGGTTGAGACAGGTCAATGGGACAGGGAGCAGTAATGCTGGAGGAACAGGCAAATGGCCACGCTAAGGCACTGAACTTTGTTTTTAGGCCGTGAGAGACCTTAAACAGTTTTAAAGCATTATGGAGGGTGTGTGTGGAAGAGGAGCATCCGATTTGTGTTTTAGGCATGCCGACATAGTAGTAATATAGGATGCATTTATTTTATTTCAGTGAAACACCTATACTGATAGGTGAAGAGATCAGAGCCCAGGAGACGAATTAAGAGACTCTAGCGAGGTGGATACAGAGGAGAGATGCAGGGACACATCTACGTGGTTACTAGTTTTATTCATTCAATAGATAATCATTAAGTTCCAAGTCGTCACAAGGTGCTGGGACATAATAGAGAGCAACACAGACATGGTTCTTGCCTTCCTGGAGCACCAGAAATCTAAGACAGCCTCCAGTCTCTGCGTGGGTAACCTAACAGGGGCTGATGCTCTCAGCACCACAGGAACTGTGGGGCAGAGGTGGAGGGTGGTTGGGGAGGGACTTGCGTGTGTGAGTTGAAGTTTCTCAGCAGTTGCAGATGGCGTTCAGTGTTGGAAGGGCTGAGGTAAAAGTTCTTGGGAAGTAATTGGGAGACTTTGGGGTGGGGGAGGGGTCTAGTTACAATGCAAATGTTAATGCAGTAGGTCTGAGGTGGAGAGCTCTTGCGTGGTGCTGATGCTGTCTGTCCTTGGAACATAGTCAAAGCCCCAGAAGTGTAGTTCGGAAGCTGGTTGAAAATAGTTACATAGTTGAAAATAGGGTAGATAACTCCCTACTCTGGGAGAATATCCACAGTATAACTCTTTGTCTCTCTTTCTCTGCACATGGGAGTGCATACGCACACACACACACTCAGACACAAACTTCAAGCTTGAGAAGAAATTCATAAACACTATTTGTGAGTGGAACCATTTGCAGATTGGGGCATGCCTACATATGTGTATGTAGACATTCATTTACAATGAAGTTGCTTTTGCAGAAAGTCCGTAATCTCCAGGTCATCTGGAAGATATTTCTTTATGTCAAACATGGACAGAACATATTTTGTTGACTTTACTTGTGGTTGTCAGAGGGGAATAATGAACTCACGTTTACCGATAACCATTTCCAACCCACACTTTAAGTGTTGACTTTTCGACTCTAATCCATAAAATCTGAAAGGCGGTGAAAAAGAGAAAACAAAATGTCCAGCTAACATTTGTAAAGAATGTGTTTCTATGAGGGAAATACCGTGCAGTGTTTGTTGCCTTGGGGGAAGAAGGTACCAAATGCCGTTTGTGGAATAAATATATGTAATTGCATGTCCTAGTCTGAGCCTGCACTAAAAAACAGTAGATGTTACTGGTTTTTCACTTTTTGCTTGTCTCACAAGGCAAGACAGTTAAGATGAAATCCTCAGCATTTTATTCTAAGCATCTCATGTAAAAACAAGGATGAGAATACAGAACAGGGCTTTTCTGTGATAGGAAAATAGCCAGGAGGTTGGATTCCTTTTAACAGTTTTTGATGTGTTGAGATCCAGTCAATGTTTGTGTGGTAAGTAGTCATTTGACTTAAATGTATCTTTTCAGAAGCATTACTTACTCTTGCAGTCACTGATGAATGTTCTCATTGCTCTGAGCATTGCCTATATAAATTATTAGGAAAAATGGAGCAAATATTACCTTCCTTCTAATGGGGATATTTCTCTATTGGGACCCATTTGTTTACTGTAACTGCTGGGATGGCATGGTCAGTGTGACACTGAAGACGTTCTAGGAGTAAGACTTTCTAGTTTTTGGTTAGATTTGTAGTTTATTTCCTCTTACACTTGTTCATTGACTCTACTCTCATTTAACAGGAAAAAAAAAATCAATTGCATAGAGGAAGATAGAGATGTTTCAGTCTCATTAATAGACCAACCTCGTTAGGGAGATGACTGTTGTATAATGAAAGGTGCTTAATGTCAGAAGACCTGGATTAAAATCCTGGCTCAGTTCCTTGCCAGTTTAGAAACCATCTCAGAGCCTTGGCCGCCTCATCATGGAATGCTGTGCAGGCAGATGCATTTATAATATAGTAATATGTGTGCCGCGAGGAAGGTCTCATGGAGGCAGTGCTCATAATCAACTGCTTCAGATTGAAAAGTGAGTAAATAATAAAATGAATGACAAGTCACAAAAAGTCAGGTCCTTATTTTAATTTTTTTGTTTTCAGCCTTGAAATTGGTGTTACTATGTATGTTAATGCCCTGATAAAAGATCTATAGAACTTATGATCTATGCATTCAGAGGAAGTGATGTAGAACTTTGAGGAAATGTGTAAATATAAAAAAATAACCTTTGAAAAATGACCATTTTGATCATAAAATACCTTTTTTATACATTCATATTTATGATTCTCCCAAACTATTAGGTCTTTTTAAAATTTTTTTTAAAGTTTTTATTTATTTTTGAGAGAGAGAATGTCAGCGTGTGAGTGGGGGAGGGACAGAGAACAAGGGAGACACAGAATAGAATCCAAAGCAGGCTCCAGGCTCTGAGCTGTCAGCACAGAGCCTGATGCTGGGCTCGACTCATGAACCGCAAGGTCATGACATCAGCCTAAGTCGGATGCTCAACTGACTGGGCCACCCGGGCGCCCTTTTTTCCCCTCAAGCATGATTTCACTAAACTTTAGTATCTTGCACATTTTCTTCCAGAAGACATCTTTATTTTGTGCTTGGATCCATATTAAGAATAATTTAATTAAATCATTTAAGTATATAAAGCAAATTACTAGGTGCACTTACATACATAAAGCTTATAGCCACCAATGTTTTATACTTTTAGAAACTAAAAAATTCTAGCTTGTTTTTCCACTAAGGATAAAATGTGTGTGTGTGTGTGTGTGTGTGTGTGTGTGTTATATTCTATATATGAAAAACAAAATAATAATCTGGAGTCTACAAAGATTATTTTGTTTGTTTCTCTTCTTTGGCCTAAGAAAATACTGCTTAGACTGAAATAAATATAAAATTTTGAAATTTTCCTGACCGTTAGCCAGAATTTATACAATATGATGGCACAAATGAAGTATGTGCTCTTGTCATATGTGTATTAAATGCTGAATTAGTATTATAGAAGACTATGTAGTTTTGGAAAAATTAGGAATTTCTCCTCAAAAGGTCACCTGTGCTTTCTGTTGACAGCATTGAGATGCCAGGAAGTAGATTTTACATTCAGTGATAGTTATCAGAACTCAGAGCTGTAGAATCTGATTTTCCACAGAGGTCAAAGAGCAGGATAAATTTGTGTATGTTTTTAAATATTAGAGGAAATCTTTACAAGAATTATCTGTGTAAAATCGCTTCTAACATTTCCTCCCATGGTGACCTAGGTGAAACCGTGTACCCCGAGACATACTAACTAAAAATAGGTACTGAGGAGTTGATTTCTCTTAATACATTGGCCTCAGGGAAACTCAGAAACTCAGGTTCACTATGTTTTGTGGTCAACCTAACTGCCCACTGAGAAAATTCTTTTAATGTCTCGATTCTGATCCCAAGTATAAACACGATAATTTATGGCATGTACACAGCATTTTGATACTTGGGTAATAAAGCAAAAGCCAGCTTACTAGTCACTTACCAGCTACTATAAATCATAAATGGATTAAATGCTCTTAACTATGTAAAAAAAAAGTTTAGTTTTTTCTTTGCAATTCAATTAAAAGTAGGGTTGACTACTTTGTAAATGCCTTCTCCCTACTTCTTGTTCTGTTGATCAGCTACAGGATAAAAAAGGTGAGTTGCATATTTAAATTAGTTTTGATCGTTAATAGGGATTTATGTTATTTCCTGAAGTTCCTAAGACTGGACTTTATCAGTGGATCCTCTCTGTTTCAATGGTTAATGGTGAAAAATAGCTTGTTAAAAACAAAAACAAAAATAAAACACAATTCAACTGAGTGAACTGTAAAGATCTCATGGGTTTTATTCCATGACTCATGAATTGGGCAGCATTTTATGTAGCAGACAGAAAGGAGCTCTGAATAGCTATACAGAATGAAAGACTTTTATAGGAAGAAGTAGTTGGGACAAAGAAGTTACTAGCAAAGAGTGGGTTGTTTCAAGGATGGTCACCTTCCTTTGAGAGATGATAGTTTATTACATTACTTCTCTAGGGCTGGCCAGGTAATTCCAGATTGACTGGTTTAAGATTCCACTCTTGGGAGAGGTTGACAGTAATTAAGTAAAGTGTTAAGTCTTGCTTTCATTATGTGGGCTTAGCACAAGTGACTCCATTTTGGATCTGTTGTCTCTTTTTCAGTGGGCTTGGGGTTCCTGCGTGGCTCTGACTCTTGGTTTAGGCTCAGGTCATGATCTCACCGTTCATGAGTTTGAGCCCTGTGTCTGCTTGGGATTCTCTTTCTCTGCCTCTCTCTTTGCCCCTCCCCCACTAGCACAAGTGCTCTGTCTCTCTCTATCCTTCTCAAAGTACATAAATAAACTTAAAAAAAAAAATAAAGGGCTTAGAGAGCCTAGGTTACATTTCTTTCAGGGAAGAATGGAGTATGTTGTTGATATTTTTAGGCTTTCCTTACTGTTTTCTTACAGGCTTTTTTTTTTTTTTTTTTTTTTTTTTTGCTGAATAGCTACCAAAGAGGCAAATGTTAAATGAAAATGAGTTCCCTGAAAGTGTTAAGTGTCCATGAAACATCATCAGTCTGCTATCCTTTTTCCTGATTTCCTTAAACCCAACAGGTAAAGGAGTGAACAAATAAAACCTTAGTTACAAAAGTTTCATAACATTAAAATCTATATAATAATGAAATTATAAATCAATCCATTGTTTAGGAAGATTCAAGAAAGCCTAGGTCATATTTTATTAAAATTAAAATTATTTACTTCACAGGTAAAGGTTTTATGAGTTTGGGAAGTTGCATTAATTAAGGCCAAAGTTAGCATTAATTAAGGCCAGAGTTAGCATAAGTTAACGTAAGTGTAAAGAGAGACAAAGGTTCGTTGTGTGTTTTAACATGGAAGATTTTTGCATTCGGAGTGAGGTAATTCTTCATTGTGCAAAAATGTCTCACATATCATGGGATGTTCAGCATGTAATGTTCCCACTCACTGAATGCCAGCTGACCCCGTCTGTCATTGTGATAATCAAAACTGCCTTCATGGATTTCCAAATGTTTCCAGTGAGGCTGCTAATTCATCCACTGAAAGTCACTGCTTTATCATAAAGATTTGATTGTTCTTACTTAAGTGATCATACATCATTTTCTCACTTGGGTACCCCAGCTCTTTTGATCTTGGTATCATTGCCTCCCAACACCTCATTCTAGAACTTGCTTTACTGACTCAAGATTTTCTTGCATCTTTCATTTTTCTTTCTCTACTGGCTTCTGTCAACATATAGACATAATCTTGTATGTCTAATCATGCATAAATACAAACAAAACAGTTACCATTCAAACAAAACTTTGCGTCCCCAAATTGTATCTTTTTATGCTTGTATCACTTTTTTTTTAGGTTGTAGTCTTGTGGAATTAAGCCTGATTTTCATAGGCCTCATAATAAAATATAAAGGAGAGAACGTTACAAATTACAAATAAATGTAGCACAAAGAACTTTGAGAAGACCCACATGCTCATTGTATTTTCAGAAGGTCTTGGGAATAACTAAGGAGGTTAGATGTTTTGGCTTTGTTTCAGTCTTACTTGTTACTCTGTAGTGTCTTATGCTATTAATAATGAATAGTATATTTTGAAATCCTTCCTTCCCTCCCTCCCCCCTTCCCTTCCTCCCTTCCTTCCTTTCTCCCTCCCTCCCTCCCTCCCTCCCTCCCTCCCTTCCTTCCTTCCTTCCTTCCTTCCTTCCTTCCTTCCTTCCTTCCTTCTCTTTCTAAAAGTACTTTTGTATTACATTGTTCTCAGGTCCCAATTAGCGTAAGCTTAATTATATATCCATCACTTCTGTCTTTTGGAAGGAATTCTTATCTTTTTGTGTAAATGAAAATTATCCATTCTCACTGGCATCTCCCAAATTGAAAATTTCCTCTTTCTATTATATTTTTTAATGTGAATTAAAAAAAGATGGTGCCCTTTAGATCTCTTTCTTAAGAAGCTTGGTAGAGGATAATGCATCATCAAATTGGAAGAGGTTTGCTGTGGATATAATTTACATGAGAAATACCAATTGATTTTTATAACCTTTTGGAGCAAATGTATTTGTTTTTCTCTTCTAATAGAAGCATATACATATCTGGAGAATTTATTTTGAATAATGAACACTTTTGTATTATGGAAGACATTTTAAACCATCATTCTCCCCCTAAAAGTAGTGTTCTTTCCTCATTTTTCTTTTTTATTATTTAGTTTTGTTTTTAATGTTTACTTATGTTTGAGAGAGGGAGAGTTAGAGTGCGAGCGGGGGAGGGGCAGACAGCAGGGGAGACACAGGATCCAAAGGAGGCGCCAGGCTCCCAGCTGTCAGCACACAGCCGGATGTGGGGCTCGAACCCGTGAACCACAAGATCATGACCCGAGCGGAAGTCGGACGCTTAACGGACTGAGCCACGCAGGCGCCCCTCTCTTTCATTATTTAAATTTCGTGAGGCAATGGAGTTGTAGCTCATATTATTTATTCTGCGCCTCACTCTGCTGCTGCCAAATATGCTCCTGCCCAACTCGCTGTTTTATAGTAATTTCTTCGTCTACCACAAGCTTGCATACTTTGATAATCACTTCTCTAAAACTGTTTATTATGAAATTTATGATATAGGTCGGGGTACCTGGGTAGCTCAGTCGGGTAAGCGTCCAACTTCGGCCCGTGTCATGATCGCACGGTTCAGGAGTTCGAGCCCCACCTTGGGCGCTG
Organism: Acinonyx jubatus; assembly: GCF_027475565.1. NCBI lineage: Eukaryota > Metazoa > Chordata > Mammalia > Carnivora > Felidae > Acinonyx > Acinonyx jubatus. The sequence goes on from NC_069380.1 coordinate 64,286,208, forward strand.
TGCTGACAGCTCAGAGCCTGGAGCCTGTTTTGGATCCTGTGTCTGCCTCTCTCTCTGCCCCTCCCCTGCTCAAGCGCTGTCTCTCTCTGTCTCAAACATAAATAAACGTTAAAAAAATTAAAATTTATGATATAGATAAATTATTTAGTGTGCATGCATAGTTTACCCAGTAATAGGAAGGCAAACACTATAGGTTCCACCCCCTGCTGGTTAAGACAAAATGTCAGAGCTGTGTAAGCATCCAGTGCCCCCTTGCTCATTAGCTCTTCTTTCCCTGCTCTGTGGAGGTTGACTTAATACTGAATTAACTCCTATGCTTTATAGCTTAACTATCTATGTGTGTATCTGGAAACAATATTGTGTTTTGCTTGTTTTTGAAATTTGGAGTATAATGATATTTAATGACTTTAAGATTTTTACTCCGTGTCATGGCTGCAAGATTCGTCGATACTGATGCTCCTAGTTAGTTTGCTCATTTTCTCAGCTCTAGAGTGTTTCATCGAGTGGATACACCAGCACTTATTTACCTGCTGTACCTTTGATTGGCCTACAGGTTATGAATCTCACATATTTCATGTTATAAACACTGTGTCTACGGACATTCTTTTACATGTCTCCTGGTTGACAAATGCAGGAGTGATTTTTGGGTTTTCATGTGGATGACTATTGCTGGATCACAGGATATTCACACGCTCAACTCTAGTGGAAAATGCCATTATTTTCAAGTGGTTGTACCAATTTGCACACCATCTAGTTGTCAATGCCATGGTTTTAAATTTTTGACAAAATATTGGATGTGAATGAAGTGTATGGGGGATTTTGGATTTACTCTTTTACAAATTTCTTGTTCACGTATTTGAACATGTTTCTCCCTGGTTATCACCTTGTTTTACTGATTTGTAGTGGTTTTCGTATACTCTGGTTAAGAATCCTTTGTTGGTGTTTTAGGCTGTAAAATCTCAGTTTGTGGCTTGTCCTTTCCCTTAATTTTTTTATTCTTGACAAAGTAGATACCCTTCATTTACTGTGATCATATTCATCAGACTGTTCCTTTTACAGTAAATTTTTGGTGTATTCATTAAGACAATTTTCTGTATCATTATAAAGATATTCCATTGTAATTGTTATGTTACTTGTAAAGTTGAATCCATTTGATTTACTTCCATATGTATAACCAATATTTCTCTCCATTTATTGTCTAATCCATCTATCCCTCACTCGTCTGCAATGCCTGCTCTGTCATAAATAAAATTTTCTTATCGTGCCTGTTGATTTCTGGACCTTATTCTATCCTGTTAGTCTATTTATCTGAGTGTGTAGCAAAAACACATTAATTACTACAGTTCTGTGTAAAAATCTGTTAACCTTGTTTTTCTGGAGTGTTCTAGGTTTTCATGTCCCTTTACTCTTGCATATACATTTTAGAATCCGCTAATCAAAATCCAGGGAAACCCCTACTGAGATTTAGGTTGGAATTATATTGACATATTTCTGATATATTGAATATGTATAATTCACCATTGATTTTTTTAAATGCCTTTCAATACATTTTTATTAATTTCTTCATAAAAGGCTTTCACAGGGGTGCCAGGGGGTGGCTCAGTTGGTTTATTAGCCTCTGACTTCAGCTCAGGTCATGGTCTCATGTTTCATGGGTTTAAGGCTCTGTGCTGACAGCTAGGAGCCTGGAGCCTGCTTTGGGTTCTATGCCTCCCCGTCTCTCTGCCCCTCCCCTGCTCATGCTCTATCTCTCTCTCAAAAATTAATAAACATTAAAAAATGCAAAATAAATAAGTAAACAAACAAACAAATAAATAAATATAAAAGGCTTGCCACCAAATCCCAACTCTTTAAAATCAGTTATGCTTCTCATTGTATTTTCAGATATTCATGTTGAAAAATTGTATATTTCACCTTAATGTTACCTGACCCCCAAAAAAGTAAAGATAGTGACCAAAAGTAAATGGGCAACTGGTTACACAGCATTCTCTCCCCCACACAGGGCAAATGTTTCTTCCAACCATCGAGCCATCTTGGAATCACTCAACTCTATTACAGTCTTCATTCTAGATGCCAGAAGAGAGGTGTTTCTTGAGATAGTAATAATTAGTGGCATATCCAATTATCCTTTCTAAAATGTATGTCCTATGCAGTGCAAATACCCCATCATACTTATACAATAAATGGCTACCACTGTATTTCATACTTAGCTGATGCTAACTCTTGACGGTTCTCTGGCTTATTAGCATAATACTGTCCCTCACATTGTGGAGCTGCCTTCAACTTTACCATGTTCTCTCACCTTCAGCATTGCTTTTGGATTTTCCAACAACATTATCAAGGCAGAGCGTGCGTTCTTTTTTTCATTTTGAACAGGAGCTGAGGGAAATTTGGAAACATTAATTTCCCCAAGATTGCATAGTTGGTCTCTGGTGGAGATGAGCCTCAATTTCAGTTTCTGACATCAGAGCCAGTGTTCCTGCCTTTGGACGCAGGGGAAGTGGTATTAGAGACTGTGGGACCAGAGACCCAGTAGGCCCTCCAGCCTTGTCTATAATTGTTATTCAGTTGTTCTAATGTGAGAAAGCCTTAGTTGGTGCTTGCCAGCTGTAGTCCTTGGGAGGCTTCCTGCCTCTGTTTAGCGTTGTACCCAGCCCAATTTTTACCTGCTTGCCTTCCCAGTCCCTACTGGCATTTGAGTTTGTGACCTCTGCCCTAGAATCAGCACGGCATTCCCTATCGTGTGTTTGAATTTTTTTCTTCCTTGTACTTGTTACTACCTTGTACTTGTTCTGATTACTTATCATCAGACAGATCTTATAGACTGCTTTGCAATTCTGTTATGAAAAGATAGGTAAGTTATTATTCTCATAAGAGTAGGCACGGAACACATAATAATACAGTGCACTCGATGTGTGCTAACTAAATATTAATTGATGGAAAAGACTTAAATCTTCCTCTAAATAATAAGATATTGTAGTTATCTATCAAAATCTAATTTTGCTGAAGTCACTTCATCTCATTGTGAGAGAATGTGGCTCAGGTCGACAGATAAATTGTTACCAGCTCATAAATTCTCAGTTGCTCTGTGCCCGTTACTGTATGGAACTTTATCAGGAAAGGCTTGGGGTATGGTCCTGCTATTGGCAGAAATGTTATATAAAACCTGTGCATTGGCTGAGGTGCCTGGGTGGTTCAGTTGGTTCAGCATCCGGTTCTTGATTTCAGCTCAGGTTACAATCTCACGGTTCCTGGGATCCAGCCCTGCGTTGGGCTCTTCGCTGACAGCAGGGAGCCTGCTTGGGATTCTCTCTCTCCCTCTCTCTCTGCCCCTCCCCTGATCACATTCTCTGTCTGTCTCTCTCTCGAAAATAAATGAATGGACTTAAAAAAACCCAAAGCCTGTGTATCGGAAAGATCTTCGCACGAGCTGTGTTTGACGTGCCATATTTTTATACCGATGCCACTTTTCCTCCACGTGCAGCTGGTTCTCTTTGTCTTCCCCTTGTAGGACTCTTCCTGTGGTCTTTGCCAGAGCAGTATTTGTTCCTCCAGATTTGGATGTCTTCCAGTAGTTCAGAGCTTTACTTAGCACCAAAAACTAATTGAGCTGCAATTAAGAGCGGTAATTATTGATGAAAATGATGCCCCGTTAACTCCAGAAAGGTAGGCCGCTTTAATCCATAGCTGCCTTCATGGTTGGCTTTTGAGTTCTAAATAATGGAAGTCAATGTAATCCTTTCTCTATTTGGAGGAGGCTCTGTTTTATTTGGAATTTGTAAAGGAAGGTCTGTTAGGTAAAACTGCTTGCACACGTGCCTTTTTTTTTTTTTTTTTTTTTTTTAATCTAAGTCCACATATTAATCAAACCAGCGGTGCGGGTTGCTAGGTAGACTATGACACCAGGTGGCAATAAAATGTCTTCCGCATCACAATCAATACCGATGAGTTGCAGAGGCCTCCTGTACGGGAAAGCCTTTCCCGACAGGCACCCTCACTTGGTGGTAGGGAAAATAAGTATGGGTCTTATGAAACGATTTCAGCACCACCCTGTGCTTAATAGTGCTGTCTTTCATTGCCTGTTAACAGGTTGCTTTGGTGCCGTAAAATGTTCAAGCTGACAAATGCTGTCAAAGCTCCTCCAATGCGAATGTTTTCTGCTGTATTTCACGTGGTACCTTTTATTTTAGTGATGCCAAAACACGCATCAGTTGTTTGTTCAACGTAGAGGGTGCTCTCCGGAGCCGTCCTGTTAGCCACAGAGTACAGTCACTGTCCCATTCCAGGGACCATGGTGGCGAAATTCTTCAATTAAAAGCTGTGGAATTATGCTGATTCTTAACAATTCATTTTCTCCCAGAAGTAAAATACCTGCTGGTAAATCATCAAGTTTGTTTAGTGTGATTTTCAGCGTATAATATTGGATATGAATCTATCAGAGAGGCTAAGGTTCAAGCTAAAAATGATAGTTCTGTGAAGGTTTTTAATGAGATGCCCATATGTGGCTCAGGGTTTGAGTTTATGCTGCTATTTAATACTGGTTCACCAGTACCACTAATTAAACACATGCATTGTGCTTATTCTGTCTCAGGGACTGTTTTGAATGGTTAACTTATATGTATTTATTTAATCTTCACGAGAAGCCTATTTATTGGGGGCCATGTCCTCATTTAATAGAATAAGAAAAACTGAGTTATGAGGGAGTAAACAATTAATCTAAGTCCATAGACAGGATATGGTAGGACCTCTGTTGGAACCCACTTACTCTGGTTCCAAAGTTTGTGCGCTTAACCTAAACTAACGCTTCGATTGACTGAAATGAAATATACTCTTGGCATTGAAAGGGAGCACACATACTGAAAGTCTACTGGTGTGAGGGGATTTTTTTGTTTTTTGTTTTTTGGTTTTTTATTTTTACAGTTAACAAAGAGAACAGATTTCTTCTATTACGTAGTGTGGGATTGTAGAGTTTAGATTACCCTCCTGGTCATGATTTCTAAGGCTGAAAATGGAGAACAGTTGGAGCAGGACCAGTGGACACGTCTGGGTTCCATTTGCCTTGTCTTTATCATGGATCTTTGGTCTTCCAAAGCACTACTTTAGTCTGGAACCTCAGACGATGCTACATTGACAATAGGATTGAATTTCAGTTGCTGCCCTTAATAACTGCAGGGCATCCCTTTGCAAAGGACTCACCAAAGATTCTTTTTGTTTCTTTGGTTCTGCTAACTTAAACACTAATATTTTATAATATTATGAGGAAACTACTGATTTTAAGAGTTGGGACTCATGTTTTCTTTTCCTTTTTTATTCTATAAATATATATCAGCAAGTAACAAAAAGAGTGATTCCGGCTGTGAAGTTACTATCCCCAGTTGAGTTGAATATGGGCATTATAATTCACCGGTAGCTGATGACTGAATGGATCGAGAGGAAGAATGAAAAGGTAGATTTTAAAAATGAATATACAACAGTAATAATTTTCTCAATGAGATATTTGAAACTGAGACGTATGACAGGAAGCCAGACTAGGAAATCAGGAAGTTGGGATTTTTCACTCCGTCCTAATCAGTTTCTCAACTTCCTTTTTTGTTTAGTGCCTTTGCGAAGGCTTCTTACATGTATCTCTGACACGCTTCCAATAGACCTTTTGAATTGCACTTTGGTTTTCAGGCAGTGATTTCTGCCCTAGCTGAATTTTAGAATATGAAGGTCATTCATCTATATCCTGGAAGGATGATTCACATATTTATGTTCTAGAAAGTAGGCTGAAAAGAAAAATTTGCTACTTTATTAATTAGAGCCCTCTAACATTTTGTATTCTCAAGCTTAATCATTTGCTTGTTTGAACTGAAGTCATCTTCTTAATCACCATCATTAGTGGCTGTCCATGAATGATTATCTCTCTGAATTTTATAAGCATGTTAGAATTTAATGCATTTTACATTCCCCATTAGGGATTAGATATCATTCCATATTTTACTATGCCAATATATATATACATTTTAAGGCATGAGATTAACTAGTGGAATGTTCTACCTCGGGGTAGAGGGGAACCCTCCTCCCCCCTTTGGGTAGAGGAAGCAATTGGGTGACTAGGGGATCCAGTCTTGGAACCATTTTATACTTTAAGCTTTCCAGGAGATTTCAAAAAGTTTACTTTCAAAGACGAGACCCAGTTCTTTAGTCTTGAACTTTCCTAGTAATGAACAGTTCATTCCCTGTCTTCTGGAAATCGCCCATTACATTTTGGGAGTCATGTAGAAATTCTTCCTTATGTTCAGTGGAGTGACTCATTGCATTCACTGGTTCCTAATTCTGATCTTTAAGATGACACGAACAAATCTATTCCTTTTGTAGCTGATGATCTTTGAAATACCTGGAGCCATCTTAATATTCCTATGATTGTTCTCATGCACACTGGGTCATGCCACTACTTCCCATATTCCATATTTTGAAAATCTCACATGATCATGGTTCTTTGTCTCTTTGCTTGTGAAAATGGACACTGTATTCCAGAAAGAAACAGCAAAATCATGCATACACATAGAGCACTTTCTGGCTTACCCACTGCTTGGTATGTGTTCATGTGTTTGCTTGTTTCATGCTCACAGTGAAACTGGCAGGCACAGACCTCTCATTATGTTCTCATTTTTGTCTGAATAGACCAGAAGCTCTAGGCAGGCAGGATCTGGCCCTGTTTTTTATGGAATCCCAACTCCATGCACAGTGCTTTGTACACAGTAGTGACTTACTAAATACTTGCTGAATGAATGAGCTCCCCCTTCTTCACCCTGGGGTTGGCACCTGGCAGTCAATTTGGCAGTCAAATGTGGAGTGAGTTTCAGAGCTTGAGAGAGTGGTCAATTTTGCATAATGCTTTTAAAAAAATAACTTTTCAAGTTGTGTGTTTATATTGTTTGTGTGTTTCAGCTGCTTCTGGTTTTTCCTGGGCTTAAACTGATTGTCAGTATGTTCTGCACACTGAAAGCAATAATGTTTTAGTCCAATACAGATATATATATAGATATCTACATATCTACATATCTGTCTACATATATATACATATATATACACCAACCACCTCTCCCCTGTTCTCAATTTATGAAGTTAGGAGTTTAAAAATTGCTTTTAAAATATTAATCCAAAAGAATAAATGTAGTAAAATGTCAGTTGAAAAATTAAAATTAGACACTTGAGTGAAAATGTTTATTGGCTAAATGTGATATGTGGTTTAGTTAATAATAATCCTTTCAAAAGCAGATATTTATTTAAGTGTCATTCATGCCGAGCATTTTTCAAGGCTCTTGAGATAGAATGTCATGGACAAAGTCCATATTTTTATTACGCATCTTCTATTTTACCTGAGGAAGACAGACAACTGATAATTAAACAAATAGGATGGATGAGGTCATCTTTAATCATAAGTTCAAGAAATCTCCAGAGCAATGTGCTACAGAACAACAGTGAGGAGGTTGCCCAATGAAACAATGACTCACCGTTTCAGCTGAGGGGAGGAGTGTAAAGGTCCTGATGTGGGAGAAAGCTCGGTGCACTAAAGGAATAGCAAGCTGGGTGACCTGTAGCAGGAGAATGGTAGCCTGAGTATATTTGGGGTGAGATTGGGCATGCACAGGCCTCATTATGAAGTCCTAAAGGGCTGTGGTGAGAAGCTTGACTGACTGTGAAGTTGATTCATCATGGTGGATGGATCCGTGGATTCTAGGGAGATAGGATAAGCTGGGAGACCCATGAGAGGGGTCGAAAGTAAGCCAGGAGGGAAGCGATGGTGGGTTGGACGAGCAGAGGCCCGTGGTGATAAAGGGAAGTGGGTGGATTTGAGACAGGTATTGGAGGCAGCATGACAGGTCATACCGTAGGATCCCATCCTACAATATGGGTGTAGGCTAGACGCTATGGATGTAGGGAGGGTGTAGAAACAAGAGAGGAAATAAGGATGGCACTTAGCATATAATGGCAGGATGTTAAGGACGAACTGTAAATCCTGCTTCTGCAATTATCAGTGTTACTATTTTATACAAGTGGACATCGGGGTTCATGAAGACATGTTTCCACTCTGAGGCACAGCCATGGAGGAAGGCATCTGGATGAATGTACTGAAATTCTCAGTGATGTCTTCTTACTTTTGCATGCTAACTCTTCGTAGTCTCCTCCTGTATCCGTGTGAAGGAATAATGTAGAATATGTAGTCTGTCAGCAATACACACTGGTGTCTTTTTTTTTTTCTTTCGTGGGTCTCCCTACCTTTACTTAATCCATTATGAATATAAACATACCTGATATTTGTTGCCCCTTGGTTCTGTGAAATAGTGACAGTTCTTCTCTACTGCTGGCCAGGGCTTCACCTGCACATGTCTAAATTTGCTTGACTTTCTAAAACAGTGCAAGGTTTTACAGAGATAAGACAGTTCATTTACATAACCTGGAGTAATTTGGCTGGCAAACTCAAGGAGATGTAGTGTGTGGATCAGGTTTCACACGTTCATGTAGATTGGCTGATCCCCATGCGTTTCCTGTGCTCCCATCTGCGCAGCTCCTGGCCAGAGACCATTGTGCCCATGAGCATTGACATTTCTTATTGCAGATGCTCAGTGCTTTGTAATTGGTTTGGGGTGCCCCAGATACTCACCAGGAGCATTGTTAATTAGTACCAATGTAAGTGGCAATTATTCTAAAACTAGGATACCTGCCTGTTACTAACGTACTCAGGTGGTTGCAAGAGCCAACACACTTCTTCCCTGCATTTTCCCCCTTTGGCATCATGTCGATTTTAGAACTCAAAGATGCTTTCTCCGTTGCCCACAAACCACTGTGTTCTGCTCCAAGACCCTCATCATGACTTCCCAGGACCCCCCATAGATTTATCATCCCTTAATCTCCCGGAAGGTCTCTCTATGCCTGTTGAACTCAACCACTTGGCATTTCCTCAACAAACCCTTTGTCTCTACACTTTGCATCTTTGCCCCTTGAATTCTTTCTGTTTGAAATTGCTTTCTCACCCCCTTAATCCCTGCCTGTCACAAATTATACTCATTTCAAATGCCTGCCTAATGCTCCGTCCTTTGATCTCCCCATAATTTGTTTGTTCCTCTCTTTTGATATTTTACCTCTTATCTCTTGTCCTAGCTATACATCTTCAGGGTTTTATTGCCCCTTCCCTGCCGACTCTTCACATTTTTATGTTAGTGCCAGCCGAGTGCCTAACTAACATGTAGCATGTTGCTGATTAGGAAGGATTTGATGACTTCAATTGAATTCCTGGTCCTAACTGTAAGCAACAGGAAAAAAAAAAAAAACACAAAACCCAAAATCATCTCAAGGCAAAGTTCTGAACTAACCCAGCCAAAGGCGAGCTTTTCCAATTCCCACTCCCACCCTGGAAGGGATCAGGCTGCCATCAAGGCCATTCTAACCTTTAATCTTTGTTGTTCTTTTATGGTCAGAGTGGCCTGGCCCTCTTTGTTTTCTGAGTGGAAAAGAAATCCAAAGAGGGAATGCCCTGCTGAGTGGGCCAACCCCGGGGAGATGCCGCTTGTACGTGCAGCCGGCAACCATTGGAGACCCCGATGGACTTCTAACACGTCCCGGGGCACGTGTGCTCCTGGATGATATTGTTTCCCTTTGAATGCTCCAAAACCTGTCAGGTGTTTTCTTCCTTATCTCCCTGAGGACAGCCAGTTAATCTAAGATTAGCCTGACAGCCCCTATTTTCCAGGTCTCTGGTTTCATCAATAAAGTAGGTCGCATCTTTTTTGAGCTCCATTACCTCCTCCATAACCGTATTCTCTTGATCCATATTGTGGTTTATTCCTTATACAGCCCGCCCAATCCATTTTTGGCTGTGTTCCCACTTCCTATTCCCACTCTTGAATGGGACCATTTAATTCAGTAATTGCTGGGAGTATAAAAGCCTGACAATCTCTGAGCCTTTTGTGTGGGGTTTTCACCTCATTGCTCTTCTGGTCACCACACTGACTTTGAGCTGAATAAGCTGAGTGACCAAGAGCATCACTCAGAATTACGAATGAATTGCCACCTTTACTTCCTAAGCGTTAATGATGAATGGATTTATTTGATTTATCACATGAAGACGATTTTCTAGGAATTTGGGAAAAGTTCTAAAGACCCTTACTTGTTTGATACCGGAGGCAGTATCTTTAAAGCGGAGTGTACACACTCTTGTGGGGGATGCATTAGATATCCTATTGTATTTATTTTGATATCATGCCTTTTTATTCCTATTTTTAAATATGCATGCTATATTGGCGTAGTAGGACATGCACATAATTTATAAAAATGCATCTGTCAATGTTACGTGCGCAAGATGATTTCACTGATAGGGATGTGTGGGAAGAATGTTTGGGGACTCTTGGCTTTAAGAACAACTTCATCTTCTAACTCCTTGCCTTCCCCCCTTGCTAGTTGTATGACCCTGGATCAGCTTATTTAGTCTCTTTGGGTCTTATTGTCCTCGCTTGCTGATTGAAAACAGAACCATCTCTTAGGTTGTTGAAAGGATTCTGTGAGGTTAACACAAGCGAAGAAGTTAGCAAGTACCCGGAGCGGAGTGCTTATTGGTTACTATAGTCATTCATAGTTTTTATTGACGTTACTGTTGTTGATATGTGCTGCACGTCTCTTATATTGCCCTACTGTTCTAGTATTTCACCACTTTTATAACAGCAGAGGAACTGCGTCTACTTTCCATGTCAAATAATAAAAAAAGCATCTTCTGAACGCGTTAAAAAATGTGAATGAATGAATAAAAATTAGAATTTTAAAAACTACACACGCGTACTTTCCTCCCTTAACGTTAATAATATAAATAGGTTTTGTAATATATTTGCATAACTTTTGTAAGACATGGATGGAGCAAAGTAATTCACTAGAGCTTTAAAAACACTGAATCCACAATACATTCAGTACGGTCATTTAGTTGGTAACATTAGCTTCTGATGATTTTCCTTTGGCATTTTCGAAATTAGACTCTTTCAGATAAAGTTTATTATAAGCCTACCTTTTATTGAATGTTGCCACAGCAGGTATGGTTTTAAAGTGATGTTCTGGCACAAGATGTCTTAAAGAATAATAAGCTTACTATGCATTTATCTGGTGTGTTTGCTGAGATCTGAGGATGTAAGAGAATTCTTCAGTGAGGTAAAGAAAAGTTCACCATAGTTTGCAGGACTGGTTCATGTGGAATTTATAAGAATGGACTGACCAGCATGCCCTTTTAAAATTCCGTAGTTAATCTCTTTATTGAAAGCTGCTGGGCTAGTTGATTAAGAAACCCTTACAGGATGCCTGCTTTTAGTGTCATACAAATGAAGCTGAATTGTTGCTAAGTAAATCGCTGTAGATCAAAGTGTTTTGTGGTCAGAGTACTGCAGTTATTTTTTATTTATTTTTATTTCGTTTAAGAATGAAGGTGAAGGGTTGAAGAATGAAACACACCAAATTTGACATCGATGATGTTTATTTACTTTCGCACACTTCTCTAAGCATCTAATCTGAACAACGGGCCAGGTAGCGCAGCAAACCCTAAATGGGCAAATGGAAAGCTCAATCAATTAATAATTGGTTCCTATTTATAACTGTCTGGGTCCTTCCTAGCCATTAAGACATCAGTATGCATGTAGAGGAGACTTCAGGTGCTCCCAGGGAAACTGGAGAAGCCAATGTGCTGGCTTGTCCATGGTGTAAAACCCCTACTGCCAGAGTCACGTCAGCATTAAGTGTAGAGGAGACTTTTGAGTGTTACCATGTGATCGGAAAGATGATTTTTTTTGCTTCTGCTCCTCCCCTGAAGGCTACAGCATGTATTTTGTAGCTCTTGATTGTCCAGTGCCTGAAGCAGTATAGGAAGAATTTGCGTGGATTAAGTAAATGAATGCGTGAGCATGTATTTTGCTGACTAGGATGACAACGAGGAAAGAAGCAAGAAAGAGGACTGAAAGAGTGGAGTGAAAATGCAAATTGAGTCTACCATTAAGAACTTCGAATGGTTTTCAGTTCCATCGTGTGATTTTTACTCGTGAAAAGTTCAGGCAATGCTGTGTTGCGGTTTATTTCTATAGTGGGTAGCCTTAAGTCGGTATATTTAGTGATGTGATAAATGCAGCTTTGGGAAGGACTCATGTTTTGCCATGTGTATTTTAGTACCTTCGAGGACAACTCTAAAAAAATCGTTTATTTATTTATTTTTGTATTTCATTTCATTTCATTTTATTCCGCTGTAGTTAATATACAGTATTACATTAGTTTCACATGTACATTATATCCATGCAACACTTCCTTATATCACCTGGTGCTCATCACAAGTGCCCTCATTAATCCCCAGCACCGATTTCACCCATCCCCTCTACCCACCTCCCCTCTGGTAACCATCAGTTTGTTCTCTATAGTTAAGGGGCTGTTTCTTGGTTAGTCCCTTTCTTTTTCTTTGATCATTTATTTTGTTTCTTAAACTCTGCATGTGAGTAATATCGTATGGTATTTGCCTTTCTCTTACTGCCTTATTTCACTAGCACCATCTGTGTCATTGCAAATGGCAAGATGCCATTCTTTTTCGTGGTTGAATAATATTTCATTGAATATATTTACCACATCTTCTTCGTCCATTCATCTGTCAATGGACATTTGGACTGCTTCCATAATTAGCCTATTGTAGATAAGGATACAGTAAACATAGGGGTGAATGTATCCCTTTGAAATAGTGGGTTTTTTTTGTATTTTTTGGGTAAAAAAAGCATTTATAACACTCATTTGACATACAGTAAGTAATGATCTATCTCAGATACTAAAATCAACAAATATCTACTAAATGCCCCATTCAAGGTTACAGTAAAACCAGGGTTAAACTTAGAAACTAAATCTATAAGTCTGGGTACCATTCTAATGCTTTAGGTAGAAACCTGAAGCTTACCTCCTCATACAGTCAAAATAAGACTGTTAATAATCATTGATTCTTCTAGGGCTGACCAGTAACATCAGTCCATTTCTGTAACTCTGTTAATGTTGTTACCATTGTTCACACCTACAATTTGTCCATTTAGTTGACTAGTCATAGATTCATGGTAGATTAAAGCTAATTTATTGTCCCAATTTTTCCACTAGTGATATGTACAGTGGCTAAAAAGCGACAAAATGACATAGTCAGCAAATGTAACCCATCCGGAAGAGGATTTATAGAAGCATCAAATCAATGAGAGAAGAGTCCACATCAAGTTTTTATGAAAATATGTGTGAACAAAGTGAATTCTTTACTACCCAACTTATTTAGGAAATAGCCTTATATTGCATTAGACAAAATAACTGACCTGTGTTTGGACTTACTAATGCTGATACAGCCGGGCCAGGATTCTTTCATCATGCTCAACCCTCTTGAAGTTCTCTGGTGCCATATTGCTTAAGTTTCATCGTCTTTCTTTCAAGATGTTGCAGATGCATTAGCAAAGACTTTCTAATGCAAATGAATATTTTCACCAGAAATCATGTGGGGAGAGAAAGGATTTTAGCACTTCTTTGATATTACATTGAGCAAAGAAATGCTTGAGTTGTTCCGTCATGAGAGCGTCTAGAGGCAATGCTTACTGAACCTGGGGGTGTCCCAGTGTCCGGTCTGGTGCTCCTCCATACCAGTGCCCATCTGAATAAACGTGCTAGGCCTTCGAAGTTTCCTTTGTCCTTCTTCTTTTTCTTTAAATGATGCCCTTGCATTGTATACTGCAGCCTGGAAGCTTTGATCTTTCTTCCTCACTTCTGTGATCCTAACTCAAGCCCCCTGTTGCACTTCAGGCTCACTCCAGACAGAGATGATTATATGAAAGTTGTACATGGTTTGAGGGACTGAGGCCTGCCAGAAACTTCTCTGGGAAGATGGTAGAGCAGCCTTTCCGGTGCGTTTATAAGCCATACTGAGGTGCACCATGCAAAAGCAAAGTCCCAGGGATAAACTAGTGTGGGGAGAGTGCAGGCTTTTCTCTGTGGGATGGGTAGTGCTCTCACCAAGTAGAGGTTCTGAGACACTCCACGGTTGTAAAACCTTTTGACTGTTTGGCCTAGTCTTTGCACAGCTGTATTGACCATGGAACTGCTTTTTATCTTTTGTAATATTTTTTTAATATACTGAAATTTGGAGAACTCTCTTCTGGGAATGATCCAAAAAAAGAAATTGGAATATAGGCCTAAGACAGCGAACCAAGAGTCCCAGTGGTGGTCTTCAGCTTGTAGGTACTGATTGGCCAATGTGAGCTGTCTGTGTTTTGTTTTTCTTAGTGGCAAATAAATATAAAATCTCAACATGTAAATTATGGCGATGAACCATTATAAACCAAGTAAAGTTAACTTTTAGAATGGAAAAAAAAATTCTTGAATGTTTTGTCAAAGAAATGGTGATTTTTTGTGTGTGTGATAGATAAAAGCCCATTATAATTAGGTACTAGTTATATGCTTTATTTTTAATTTACCCTCTCTGATCCTCCTGACATGTTACTTGCTTTACGGATTTGTTTGTAAAGATTTTGTTCACAGATGTAGAGTATGAGGTTGGCTGTGACCCCCACCTCTGATTAAAGCGTCAGGCTGTCCAAATCAGCAGCAGTCACATGATTTAGGTGCATTTTGCCCTGTGGTGCCCAGAAGCAATTTCAGAAACAAAAAAACGCTCCTTCCATTACTGACCAAAACATTTTAGAAAATATTTTGTCTGTTAGTGATATTTCTGATAGACTACAAAAAATATAAAGTTAAGCAGATCTTGGTTGGAGAAGACATTCTGTCATACTAACTATTTTTTCCTCCAGCAGTAAGGAAAGTACATACAAATTTAATGAATAGAAGTTGGAATCACGTTTCTTCTTAGTTTGGTCTTTTATTCTCTCCCTTAGGCTTAATATAAATGAGTAGAGTGACAAATACAGAGGGGAGTTTTTTCCTCTGTAGAGAACATATAGGTCACTAATGTCAACGTTTTGTGTCTGAAATAACATGCTGCTTGAATATGCTTCCGGGCGGTCACCATCAGACATTAGCCTCAATTTTGCAGTGACTGAGTTTTTGGTGGAGTAATGTACTGAGATGTGACGTTACATTTGCCCAGTATGTTATATTCTTGGGACCCACATAATTTGGGTGTTTATTAGTTCAGAAGAGAAATGAACCAAGTCCTATCTAATATGTATTGATAATTGCTCTCAACTTAAACACTGATTTAACAAGTTCTCTGAATCTCTTGCCAAAATTTAGAGAGTATGTTGTTGATCTTTGCAGTCTTCCAGAACATACTAGGATTTTTTTTTTCCCTCACAAAGTCACTAAATTGTGCCATTGGCACATATCAAATATGATATGAAGGAGATTTTCAAGAATCCAACCTGTTTTATGTACTAATTAGTTTCAGAAAAATTGATTTTGCTTTGTGCACAAACTCTGAAGAGCCTTACTCATTAAATAGATTGGTTCTTTCTCTGTAGGCTACGCTAAATGTTGAATATAAAATTGTGTAATGCCCTAGAAAAAGCATCTAAGATGATTATTTTAATATAAATTCTGTGTGTGACTAATTTGCCGGGCAGACTGTTTATATGAACCCATCTGATCTAGAGATATTCCAAAGCTTAAAACTTTCAAGGGAACAGGTTTAGAAAGTTTCAGTTAAACATTTTGCAATATACCAATCTTCTAGGAAGACTTACATTAGTACTGAACGGTGCTTCTTCACTTTGTACAGCAAAATTAGTATTTTAAATTGCGTGACCTCTCTATCTCATCTGAGTACTAATGTCCCTTATGCCAAAGATGACTTGAATGCAATATAATTCAATCTCTTTGTATAAATAAAATAAAAATATCTGCATGTTTACAAAAATAAATACAAACTGTAGAATTCAATATAAAATAAATATTAGTGAAAAAAATTCAGTAGACATTAGGTAAGTATGTAATTTATGTCAAATGTTGGGTTAAGTGCTGAGATAAAAGTGGTAATTAGTAGTCTGTTGAAATTTTGTAGGTTACAGTGCTTTAGTTTTTCTCTCTTAATTTTAACAACAACTTAATGAAATAGTGTTTATTCTAATTGACCATTTTACAGATGAGGACATAGGCTGAATTCAGAATTCGAACATAAGAGTATCACATAGTTGTTTAATTTTGGTTTTAAAAGAAAATAAATCCCCAAATGTCTTAATAACTATGATGCAATTAATTTAAATTTAAATTTAAATTTCCAACACACACTCTTTAAGGCACATAGTGACTTTCTTGGATATAAAATTGCAAAGGACCAACCTACAGTATTTTTGAAATCTTGAAGTGGTTCTGGACCTTTAGGGCCTAAGCTTTCATTCCAGTGTATTCCTCATTATGATATACCTGCATTGTAAAATATTTTGGGTTAAGACCCAGAGAACCTTAGGTAGAGTGAAATGTATTTATATATTTGAGATGTTTGGGCTTTAAACCTAATGCAAAAGACCAAAACAAATATTAAGAAGACATTAACACACCTTCATGGCCTTGTCTATCACAGCGACTTTGAATGAACCCATTCATTCAATGAGGTGAGAAGTGCCCCATTGATTTTTGAGTTGTGCTTAATGTATTCTCTTTTTGCTTTTCAGATGGAGACACAAAGTCACATACATACATTCACTTATAGGCAAACGTTCACAGAGGCATAAATAGATAGCATGTAAATGAAGTCTGGAATGTAGCTGAATCCTAGCCATTTGGATCAGGAACTTCTTTGTTATAAAGTAAACACCGTCAATAATAAACATATATCTTAATGAAATATTTGGTAGCAGCAGAATTGGATATAGAAAGTAGAATGACATTTTCTATAATTAAACAATGTCATTATACCTCAAAAAAAAAATCATATACAACTGTGTTCAACTAGTCTAAGAAATAGCAAGTGGCATTCCCAACAGGCAGAATGTCAATTGTATCTTGTTCGTATAATGGTTGCACTTAAATTAGTGAATCTTATTACAGTCTCAGTGATTAATAGCTCATGTTTTGCTATAAAGTAAAAATATAAGATGAATCACAATATGGAAATAATGTTTATAAGACAATGTTTTGAAACATTTTTGCTCCCCTGTAAGTGGATGATTACTATAAAAAAGTGATTATTGTGACTTTGTTAGATGTGTTTTGGTGGTCAACAATAGTTCTTATCTACATTTCCCTTTCTGTCACAAACGTGTGTGTTCCGTGTTGTTCAGGTGACAATAATTAATTTCCCATTTTATACTTCTGAGCCATTTGACTAAACGAACATCCATTTTAAATGAAGACTGCAGAATTATACATTCATCAGAGTTTTGCAGATAAAAAAACTGACATTTACAGTATTCCAAGGGTTATGTTACTTGTGCATGACTACTTTGTATGTTTCCCAACCTCTGGAAACACCAAGCCACATCGTTACCTCTTTGTCAACTTGGTTTCCAAGTGTGCCTCAAATAATTGTTGTTAGTACTCTGGATTTACATTTGCCAAGTTCCTTTTTAAGAACATTAATTGTATATATATACATTTATGCCAAGATTAAGACTAGGTAGACTTAATATGCAATTTTTTTCTTTACTAACATGTAACACTTTAACTTAAAAAAAAGTCTCAGTTGATAGTGATAGATACTCGTTTGTAATTCAAAACCTTATTCTTGTTTGACTGTTTCTCAAAGAGTTTAACATAGAATTACTATATGACTCAGAAATTCCCCTCCTGGACACATACCCGAAAGACCTGAAAACAGATACTCAAACTCATACGTGGACTTCATGTTCCTAACAGTACAGTTCACAGTAGCCAAAAGGTGGAAACAACCCAAATGTCCATTAGTGGATGAATGGATAAACCAATTGTGGTATATCCACTCAGTGGAATATTATTTGGGCATAAAAAAATGAAGTACTGATACATGCTAAAATGTAAAATGGTAAACTTTGAAAACTTTGTGCTAAGTGATAGTAGCCAGATGTAAAAAGTCATATATGAGTCCATTCATATGAAATATCTAGAATGAATATCTTCTGTCACAGAGACAGAAAGCAGACTGCTGGTGGCCAAGAGGTTATGTGAAAAGGCCATGAGCAGTAATTACTTAGTGGGTATGTAATTTTTTCTTTAATTTTTTTTAATGTTTATTCATTTTTGAGAGAGAGAGAGAGAGACAGACAGACAGAGTGTGAGCAGGGGGAGGTCAGAGAGAGAGGGAGACATAGAATTTGAAACAGGCTCCAGGCTCTGAGCCGTCATCACAGAGCCTGATGCGGGGCTCAAACCCACTAACTGTGAGATCCTGACCTGAGCCGAAGTCAGACGCTTAACTGACTGGGCCACCCATGTGCCCTAATAGGTATGTAATTTTCTTTTGAGGTGATGAAAATAGTTTGAAACTAGAGTGGTGTTTGCACAGCATTGTGAATATGCTAAATTCCACTGAACTGTTCACTTTAAAATGGTTAATTTCAGTGCGTCTGGGTGACTCAGTCGGTTGGGCGACTGACTTTGGCTCAGGTCATGATCTTGCAGTCTGTGAAATCGAACCCTGCACAGGGCTCTATGCCAACAGCTCAGAACCTGGAGCACGCTTTGGATTCCATGTGTCCCTCTCTCTCTGCTCCTACCCTGATAACGTGCTCGCTTGCTCTCTCTCTCTCTCTCTCTCTCTCTCTAAAATAAGCATTAAGAACTATTTAAAATGGTTACTTTCATGTTACATAAATTTCACCTCAAATTATTAAAAAATTTTTTTTTAACGTTTATTTATTTTTGAGACAGAGAGAGACAGAGCATGAACAGGGGAGGGGGAGAGAGAGAGGGAGACACAGAATCCGAAGCAGGCTCCAGGCTCTGAGCTGTCAGCACAGAGCCCGACGTGGGGCTCGAACTCATGGACCGTGAGATCATGACCTGAGCCAAAGTCGGATGCTTAACTGACCGAGCCACCCAGGCGCCCCTCAGATTATTTTTAAAAAGAATAGGTGTGTCATTATCCTAATAAAATTTTATTTACAAAATGCTTATTGTTTTTGAAATTGGGCACAACACATTTCAAACATTAATGTTAATGCATCACTGGGGATTATTTAAGGTTATTTAGATTTAGTAATTTACTGTTTCTTAAACAAAGTAGTTACCATTTCAAACAATTGAGATATTATTTAGCCTAGTGAATTCTGACAATTTACATTTTATCCACTTTTTAGTCTTACTTGAATCCATTGCCTTTCCAGCCTCCATGGGTAGTTTCACAATTAGCACACATTATCTACATATGTTTGTTTGCTGTTGCACACAGTAACTCTTGGCTTGTAGAGCCAAGTTCTTTCCATGTCCTATCCAATTTATTCCTGAAAGCAGCTTTATGAAGTAATGCTATTTTACCTGTTTAATAGTTGAAGAAGCCAAGGTTTGTATTTAACTGATCTGGGACTGATCCCAAAACTTGTTATGTAACCGTTACTTTTTTTTTTCCCCCTAATAAGATTCATCCCACAAAAATGAGTTGGTCTCAGTGGACTCACAGTCTCTAACTCCAGACCCAACAGAGAAGCAAATGAAAAATTAATTATTCTTTAGGGGGAAAAAGTTACTGGATTTGCTAAGCATCATGCTGAAATTCATTCGGCGGCATGTTCTGGAGTGCGTGAAAGTGTCATTATATAATTAAAGCATTAAATATACAAGGAAGCTTGACAAAAATGACAGAACTATAGTATGTGCCTGTGAATGTCTTCTGAAAGTAATCAGTTTACATCGTAGTTAAGATTATATTCGTTTATTCAATAAATATTTACAGAGTGCCCAATATGCTGAGTAACATAAAGTCCTTGCCTTCAGTGAGATCTCACATCTGAGAAGGCACATGACAAATATTTATTAGGCCATTAGGTTGTAGTGAGTGTTAGGGAGACAACAAGGTAAGATCTGGAAAGTACAGTATATGTTATGTGTGCGTGCCCGGTTTAATATAGGATGGTCAGGGTAGAGCTTGTTGAGAGAAGATTGGCCAGAGACATGAAAAAAGTAACTGAAAAGATCATGTGGGTATCTGGGGAAAGAACATTCCAGGTATAGGAAACATCATCTTCATGTGACTGGAGGAAGGATTGTGCTTGGCATTTTTGAAAATCAGCAAAGGACTGGTTTGTCTGGATTGGAGTAAAGGGAGGAGGAGTGGGAGGAAGTGAATTCATAGAAGCAAGTGTGTGCCAGATTTGGCAGAGCCTTGAAGACTTGTTAAGGCCTTTGGATTTTATTCTAATCAATATAGCAAGCCTTCAGAGTGTTTGAGCAGAGGAGGGTCTTTTGATCAGATTTACATCATAAATACAGTTGCTTTGACTGTTGTGTGAGGAGTCCACTAGGGGACTGGGGGTGGTGATGAAGTAAAGAAGACAGGAATATCTTGTAGCCCTTGCCTCTTTTCCCGAGTGTGTTCTCTGCACTGGCATCACCTGGGACTGTCTTAGAAATGCAGACTCTTGGGGCGCCTGACTCTTGATCTCTGGTCTTAATCTGAGTCGTGGGTTCAGGCCCCATGTTGGGCGTGGAACCTACCTAAAAAAAAAAAGAAGGCAGACTCCCACGCCCCACCCCACGCTTACTGCAGTGTCCCCAGGTGGTTTGTGTAAAAGTTTGCAAAGAACTGATTTAGATGAGAAATGGGGTTGGTTTGGGATAGAGAAGTTTAGGCAAGGATGTTAGCAAATAAATGGTGGGATACTAGGTGTAACTTTTCCTTTTTTCCTTTTTTTGGATATAACTGTCAGTCATGATCTGTTGAGATATTGTATATGGGCGTGGAACAAAAGAAGGATGAATGGGGTGCCTTTTACTGCAAAAAGAAAACCAGAGAGCGGCAGATTTCTCGAAGCCACTGGAAATCTAGAATCTGGGTTGAGGTGCCTTTACACATCCAAGGGAGGAATCTGGAGATAGGGGCTAGAACTTTAAACTTGGGAGTGGTTAGCATGAGAAGGTGTGGAAAACCATGGGACTAGATGAGATCACCCAGACAATGAACAGCTAGGGGAGAGCGAGTCCGAGGACTCAGGTCTGAAACCCTCCAACACTGGAGTAGGAGGAACATGCAAAAAGGACAACTAATTGTGAGTCCCAGGGGAAGCTGTAGGGTAATAATTTGGAACATGTGGTGGCCTGATGTCACTTGCCACCAAGTGTAGACAACATCAGAGAACTTGTAAACATCTCACGAAATGTTGGTTTGCTCATTCGTTTCCCCTGTTGCCCTCCAGGCTGTCCAAAACAATGTCAGAACAGCGCCTGGCTTTCAGAAGGTGTTCAGAAATAAACTTCTGGATAAATGAAGGACAGTTGCTTGTTTTGGGTTAGTATAGTACTTGGCATTTTTAGGACTTCTAGATTTATGTGACTCTGCAGCAAGTCAGGCTCTGGGTCATCTGCTTTTTTTGCACATGATTACTCACTTCAGTGCTATAGGTAACTTGGTTGGAAATCGTTGCTGTTATGTTTAATGTCCCCTGCCACTTTCACTCCTTTACAGTTCCCTCTTTGCTGTTTGGATGTAAATATTCACAATCCTCCCTTTTCTTGTGGTGCCTTCTCATCCGTCTCTGACAAAATCCATGTATGTCTCTACAAAGAAAGAATACTTTATCAAATAACAGCGTTTAGTCACAAAGGTGTGTTTCTTGATAGATAATCTGAGGAGAAATGAATGGAACTCTTGATGTTTTCCAAGGAATTGATTTGGTAAATCGGATTTACTGTATTGTGATCTATTTTTCTAAAAACCAGACAAGAACTGAGAAGCACGACTCATAAGTCAAACCCTAGGCCTTTATTTGAAGCGGGTTTGCTTTGGTCATTACTTCCGTGGGATTTAAGTTTAAGGTTCCAGGTCTGACACATTTGGTCTCAGGGGCAATGGTGATGAGAAATATAGGATGATATACGGATTCATAACTAAGTGGTCCAAGGGGGAACTAGGCTCTCAGCTTTTGTTTACCACTATCAGCTTAATATAATTTCAAAGGCAAAGTTACCATCAGAAGTTCTTTTGTTGGTGGGATACAAAGTAGATAAGAAAAATGCCAACATATGTTCTACGTTAACTAAGCGAGGTTTGTTTAGAATGAAGAGTTTGAAGATGTTCAGTTTGTGAAGAGGGCTACACTGGCATTTCTCCATACAGCCATTGGGTGTGTGTGTGTGTGTGTGTGTGTGTGTGTGTGTGTGTGTGTGTGTAGACTCTGAGGAGCCAGAGGATCTGAGGGGGCAGCTGGGAGAGGCATGTGGGAACTTTTTGGAAAGAGAGAAATCCCAGGACCAGCTTAACCCCTCTATATTTTTACAAATTAGCGAAAAGTTAATGAAAAGAGTTATATTCAACAAATTCAGAAAGTAATTCTTGATGAGCTCTTCTGTTCACAAGGTTGTGACGGCCCATTCCTTATAACACCTGGCTACAGGCTGATTACAGGCAGGAGAAGCAAGTGATTGTCTTCGAAAATAAGCAGCCAGTATTCACATCTTGATAAATATTATCATTTCCCCCCATTTTTTCTCCTTTTCTTTTCTCTTCCTTCATAATTTGAGTTGACATAAGGAGATACTGTTCTCAAGATGAAAGCATTTTTAGCAGTTAAAAAGCCATTTTCAGCAGACACGGATGACTATTGCTTAGAAAGAAAAGTTGTAGGAGGCCATACTAAGGCAATAGGGCAAGAACATATGTGACACAAGACAAAATATGATGTGACATAAGCAAAGTGATAGATTCAAAGGAGGACAGCCATGTTAATTTGGGCAAATCTGGACGGAGTTTCAAGGAAGAGGCAACCCTTGGATTGGACTGAAAGGTTAAATTGGATTTTGGAGCTAAAGAAAAGAGGAGAGGTGAGCATTTAGGCAGCTGCTTCAGAAGAGCAAATGAACTGACATCAAGAGATCACTGTTAGAAAAAGTGTTTGGGATTTGGGTAGCCAGAACAAGGATGTCATTAGAAGTTCTTCCCAGGTGTAATGTTTCTTAACTTCAGAGGCATGGGATTGTTTTGGAAGCTTTTGAGCACAAAAGTGGTATAACCAGAACTATGTTTTAAGAAGATAAGTGGGCAGCAGTGTAGAGAATGGAGTCTGATGTTGAGAACTGTGAAGTAGGGACATCGTGGTAGCAGTCCAGTGTGGAAGCAGTGAGGTCCTGAGGAAGGATGGTCCTGGAGGGAAATAGGAAGAAACTGGGGGTGGATGGGATAAACACTGGGGAGGGAAATGTTGGAGAGAAATAGGACTGGGCAGTGGTAACGTTAAGGGTCAGCCAGAGGGAAGGGTTCTGGGGCAGTGGGAATGCACACAGGTGAACTGAGAAAATGGCGGCATCTAACAATAGAGATGCCATGAGGAAGGGTGGGTGGATGAGGAGGAAGATGAGTTTACTTGTGGATTTGTACCTGAAGCACATGAAGGAGAAAACGTCCTAGAACCATTTGCAAGTATAAGCCTGGGTTTGGCAGAGAAACCAGAGTTACAGAAAGAGATTTGGTCCTTATTTGTTGCAAGATAATAAGTAAAGTTGGATGAAATACCATCATCCTTTTAGGTGATTTCGTACAATTAATCTGGCTCATTAAAGGAAACCTCAGACTTGAAGTAAACAATACATTGTAAAACACAACACACTTCTTTTGTCTCCCGTAGAGCAAGAGTTCAAGATAATTTCCTTGAACAAGGGTTGTAGCGAGAACTCTGTTGAAAAGAGCTTCAGTTTTTGTGCCTATAATATCAGATTCTTCCATAAATGTGAGCCACGATCCAGTGGAGAAGGCTTTTTCCTTTCAGGCATGACATGTGTTTGATTTCCAAGGGCAAGGTTTCTCATTTGATTGCCAACCTCCCTAATTAGGAGGCCTTGAAGATCATCGCCTCAAGGTTGTTCAAGCTGAAAAAGCATTCACAAGCACAAACATATTTTATGTCCAGTAAAATTCGCTCTAGTTGACTGAATGCAGTTACTTATCATAGAGACTTACCTGTTTGCTCCAGGCAAATGCAGCCAGCAACATTAGCATTCAAGACAAAAGACAGCCATCAGTGTAAATTCTTGTCTACTATGCAAGGTGTATCTTTTGATCTTTTCAGAAAGAGCTGGAAAATTGGATGGTATTTGCAGGAGCCTTTCAGCTGAGAAATGTCAATAATGTAATCGTGTTGAGACCAGTGCATGGAATTGACTTGTTGGGAGCTGGATACAGATGCAAGGATGAAATATGTATCTGATTATTATATATAGACCTGAGTTTGTACGTGAGATCCAGGTCGCCAGGCAACGTCAGAAGGTGGCCTTAGGAGAATTGGATGAATCCTTCAGGCGGATCTCTGAGTGGCAACTCCAAATCTGAAGTTTTGGGAAAACAAAGAAATGGGAAAGTAAATTTCCTCCTGTTATTTGCACGTGCAGCGTCTCACTGGCTTCTTCCACCGTGTGGATAATCTGGTGGCTGTGAAATCAAGACCGGTCATTCCATTTCCCTCAAACAGAGCCAATCACCTTCATTGTGTGTGGAATTCCTGCAACCTGAGCTGGACGGAGTTTTAAGTTGTTGTTGTGTGGTTTGTATAGGCTGCAGGTTGTGTCTGACTGCTTTAGTTTTTTTTATGTTTATTTATTTTTGAGAGACAGAGTGCAAGCAGGGGAGGAACAGAGAGAGGGAGACACAGATCCGAAGCAGGCTCCAGGCTCTGAGCTGTCAGCCCAGAGCCCGATGCGGGGCTCGAACTCGTGAACCGTGAGATCACGACCTGAGCTGAATGTCGGACACTTAACCGACTGAGCCACCCAGGTGCCCCTGTGTCTGCCTAGTTTAAAAGCCATATCCAAAATAAACAGCATCGGTGAATCAGATTGTTCAATTTTGTAATTGCTTCAATGTGCTTTTTGGTTTTCCTTTTATTCTTTCCTCTTTAGTTATTGGGAGTGATAATGAAGTTTTTCTTTCATTACTTGCTATTGGATTATCTGTGAACAGAAAAGAGATGAAAAAATGGTTCATAGAATTCTAACAACATTAATTTGTTCAATGCTTGACTCTGTCTCCATCGAGAGATAATGGTTTTGGCACCACAGTATTCTGTGGGCAAATGAGTGTTTTATCTTAAAAATTAAGAAAGATGTTCTGTAGTTTAATGCCACAATTCTTTGGTTCACACAAAAATTTGAACTTCTGTGTTGATGTTATCTGAGAACCTATGACGTCTTACTCATGTGTATCTTGAAGTGACCTGCTAGTGTCTTCCTCATGGGACACATGACACCGGGAAAGCTTCTCATTCTCAGAAAGACATCCACAATTGCCATCCTCATGGCAGTCGTGAACATGTGAACGTGTAGGGCTTACAGTGTACCGGGGACTACTGTAAATGCTTCCGTGCATTCTCCCATTTAATCCTTACAATGCTACGAGGTCCTCAATATTATCATCCTCTTCTTATGCATGAGAAAAGGGGAGACAGAGGAGTTAAAGAAGATCCCAAAGCTTTATTAGCAGCAGTTTGACTCCAAAGTTTGCTTGGAAGTCTCCATCCTGAAGCAGTGGATAGAGATGTGAACCACCAAGTTTATCCTGGAGGAAGACGTACGACACATTTCTTGAGGTCCTGATATTAATTGACCTGTTTTTTCTGTAAAAGAGGCAACATTTTGGAAGATGGGTTTCTTCTGTTGTAGTTTCCATGTCATTTGGGAAAATAATTTTGCTGTTTCTTCCTTTGATATTGTGTGGCTATAGCAAGTGTGAACACTTCCTAAGAGTATGGGTTTTGATTTTTCAAATTAAATCGCGTGTCTGCCCCTCCCCCTGGTGTTCAGTGGGTTACTGTGTGTTAGGTACTATATCAGTCAGAGTGTTTTTACTTGTGAAAATACAGTTTGTGGAATTGTGAGATTGCAGGAAAAAATGAAGTTTTATATGTATATATGTGTGTGTTAAGGTGTGTGCATATAATAAGGATGTGAAGGTATAATAATTATGTATTTGATATATAAAGTGCAAACTGCAGTAGGGTTAAGTGCATGAAAGGTATCACTATGTCTGGAGTTTAGTGATAGTAAATGCATTGTGTGCTTTTGAAACATGGGAAGGATTTCTGAGGCAATGGAGACATGAATTCAAAAGTTGCTGATGTGAGTAAACATTTCAAGGTAACGTGATAGGTCTGAGGCAGATGTTAGCTAGACAGTTATTTACCTGCAGGATGGTAAGGGAAGTCTAGAGCATAGCAAACATAGAACATGTGGGTGCCTGGGTGGCTCAGTTGGTTAAGCGTCCAACTTTGACTCAGGTCATGATCTCATGGCTTGTGGCCTGCATCGGGCTCTATGATGACAGCTCAGAGCCTGGAGCCTGCTTTGGATGCTGTGTCTCCCTCTCTCTCTCTGCCCCCTCCCCTGCTCCCACTCTGCCTCTGTCTCTCTCAAAATAAACATAGCAATAAAAAAATTAAAAAGGGGCGCCTGGGTGGCTCAGTCGGTTGAGCGTCCGACTTCGGCTCAGGTCATGATCTCACAGCCTGTGAGTTCGAGCCCCGCATCGGTCTCTGTGCTGATGGCTCAGAGCCTGGAGCCTGCTGCTGATTCTGTGTCTCCCTCTCTCTGCCCCTTCCCTGCTCATGCTCTGTCTCTCTCTGTCTCAAAAATAAATAAAAACACTAAGAAAAAAAATTAAAAAAAATTAAAAAGAAAAAAAGAACGTGTGGTTCTTTCTATAGCATGTCATTCTTTTTTTTTTAACAATTTTTTAATGTTTGTTTATTTTTAAGAGAGAGAGAGGGGAGAGAGAGAGAGAGAGAGAGAGAGAGAGAGAGAGAGAAAGAGAAAGAAAGAAAGCACTAGTGGGAGAAGGGCAGAGAGAGACGAAAGCACAGAATCTGAAGCAGGCTCCAGGCTGTCAGCCCAGAGCCCAACGCGGGGCTCAAACCCACGAACCGTGAGATCATGACCTGAGCTGAAGTCGGATGCCCCGACTGAGCCGCCCAGGCGCCCCTCTGTAGCATGTCATTCTCTGATGCAGAGTAGATGGTGAACATTTTGAACATTTGATTTCTAGATGTGTATGCTTTACTAGATTGAGTAAATGATAGGTAATTGGGCAAGAAAATATATATTTTTAAAACTTAAAACATGTTTCTGAAAAGAAACTGTCAAAATGCAAGCTGTTCTCCCTCCCCTGTTCCTATATTACACAGAATTTTCACTGTTTACCCCAAGTCATTGTTAAAAGAGGAAAATTTTTCAAAGGAGAAATTTAGAAACATTATTGTACAGAGAATTTCTTGCTCCTAGAGAGAATCTACAAAGGAGCCTCATCCCAGAAGCTACTGTCTTCTATTTAAAAACATCAGAGCAGGGTAAAGAGTATCTCCCGATGAGCACAAGTAGAGACCAGAAGGTTCTTTGAAACCCCAGAGTGAAAACCACTTAGAGAATCAGAAGAGTGAAGCATAAGGTTGTGGTAGGGATTTGGAGACTGGGCTGGAAAATGGGTGTGCCGATCTGTATAATCAAAGTGGGGGGCAACAGGGGACAGGACCTGGGAGGTGGTACTAATGGCATTGGTCCTCAGGACAGGGGTCCAGGGACAAAAGCACATCACAGAAATGCAGACACAAAGATTAACACAGAATGAGAGATCAGTTTAGCCCAACAGTCAGTACGTTTCAAGGACAGGAGTGCATATAAAATAATACAATGAATTTGTGAAATATGAGATTGCTGTTATGCAGGATACATGTGTGTTTCTGAATAAAATTTGAACACTGGGCACCTGGATGGCTCCGTCGTTGAGTGTCCACCTCTTGATTTTGGCTCATGTTGTGATCCCAGCGTCGTGGGATCAAGTCCTTGCATGGGCCTCTGTGCTGAGCATGGACCTGCTTGGGATTCACCCCCCCCCCCTCCCTCCCGCTTTCCCTTTTTCCCTCTCTCCTGTCCTTCTCCCTTGCTCATGTGCTCTCTCTCTAAAAATAAAATAAATCTTAAAAAACTTGAACACTTACCCTTAGATATGCAGGCAGTTAGAATCTTTTGAGTTTTTGGTAATGGGTGTTAATCTCTAGAGTCTTCTGCCCTGCCAGTAGAGACGGTGAAAGTGGGCTGGAGCTTGACTTCAGTAAGTGAATCAGGTTGCTTTTGATTCCCAAACTCTCTGTATTGGATACATACCTGGTCAATTTGAAGTTTAACTCCCTGTCATCCGTCTTCCTCCCCTTTCTTCCCTTCCCAAGATCTGTCGTATGGGGGAAGACTTAGCAGTGTCTAGGAAGGGATGTGGCGGTCCCTTGATCATGTTGACCTCTCTGTAGGACTGGGGCTCTGGTTCTGGGATGTGGGTGCTCCATCCCCTGGGGAATGATTGGTCTGATTCTGTCCTCTGCAGTCCTACTTGCATTTTTTTCTTGAAATCTGTAGATTGGGTTGCTCTCTTGCTGACCACCTCTGGCTTGGCTCTACAGATCCCCTCTGGAATCTGCCTGTGACATGTGTCTGTTCATTGGCTCAGGTGGCCTATCCCTTTACCCTCGCCTGCAGTGCCCTTGTTTCCACTTGTATTCAGACCTACGGAGACCCCTTTCTGCTTGCTTGACCTTCTGAAACTTTCCGGTCATGCATGGGTCATAGGGGCCAGGAGTTTTCCACGTAGAGTTTCAAACATGGGAAATGTTCACAAGTAAATGGCTTCTGTCTGTTCCCCCCTAATTTCCAAGATAATCAGGCCAAAGTGAGAAAGATTCTGGCAGCCTGATTCTTCTGCTTATGTCTCTAATTCCTTACCACAGACTCTTGAGACCAAAGTATCTCTTTTCCTGAAGAAAGGAAAGTCCCTTATGGAACTTGATCTGTGACTTAAGAACTTTCTTACCCTAGGAAATAAGCATAGTGCTGTGGAGAGTCATGAGATATAGACCAGATGTTGACAATTAATATTCTTGGGTTGTGGGATACAGGAGGTTAAATATATCCTTTCTTTTCTTTATGTTTAAAATTTTTCTCCCCAGGGGTGCCTTGCTGGCTCTGTTGGTTGAGTGCCTGACTCTTGATTTCAGCCCAAGTCATGGTCTCAGTTTGTGAGTTGGGCACCATGTCGGGCTCCGCACTGACAGTGCTTGGATTCTCTCTCTCTCTCCCTCTCTCTCTGCCCCTCCCCTGCTCTCGTGCTCCCTCTCTCAAAATAAATAAATACGCTTTTAAAAATGTCTTAAAAAAATCCCCCCCCCCCCACAAACCTTCTACAATGGACACGCACTACATATATTCAGAACATGAAAAACAGGATTTAAAAATTCCAAAACATAACTAAAAAGAATCATGATTTGGCTGCCTGTTCTACTCTGAGATGTAAGATTGTGCAAGTGGTAATACATTGGGATGGCTGGAACATACTGGAACAGCTTTGCAGTCAGGCAGAAAACCTTGTTTGGGCATTAAAAACCCAGCTTTAGGGGCTCCTGGGTTGCCCAGTTGGTTAAACATCCAACTTTGGCTCAGGTCATGATCTCATGGTCCATGGGTTCGAGCCCTGCATCGGGCTCTGTGCTGACAGCTCTGAATCTGGAGCCTGTTTCGGATTCTGTGTCCCCCCCCCCCCCCCACGCACATTCTGCCTCTGTCTCTCTCTAAAAAATAAATAAACAAGAAAAAACATTAAAAAAATAAATAAAAACCCAGCTTCAGTAGGGGCAGGAGGAGTTTGCAGAGTCTCTGGGTGTGTCTTCTTTCAGAGATGTTGCCAGTCACAGCAGACAACTGCAACTTGGTAGATTTCTAAGAGAAGACAAACAAACATCATTCATCATTGTTTGCTTGTAGAATTGCTACCGAGACTTTTGTTTACTCTCCATTGTTGATCTTCTACCTGTGGCCAGATCATACCAAGTCTCAAGCTTCAGTAAGTGATGAATTAGTAGTTAAAGGAGAGTCTTGTTTTCATTACAAATAGCTTCCATAACCTCTGCTCTTGGGGTACTCTGAGGGTATTTGGGGGGTTCGTTAGCTCCATAATAACTCTGCCAGTTGCCTTCCACAGGCCACTCCAAGTAATTAATCTGTGCTTGTCGGGGCAAGTTCACTGGATGCCCCCAGCTCCTCTCTCCCTCTGATTACCTTTGCTGAGCTCTTCCCCGCGAGAGAAATTCTGGAGCTGCCACTGTTTATCTAGCATGTTTTGGTTCTTCTCAAACAACTTATTCACTTTTAAGTTTCCAAGTGGAAGTTCCAATATCGTATGTGTTTATGGTGTTGGTGCCCAGAAAGACATTAGCTGTGACGACTCTTCTCTGATCGTCAAGGGCTGTGAACCCGGACGAAGGGGAGAGTGAAGGGGTGGGAGGAAGCATTTCCGGCTATATCAGAACCAAATAACCTTAAGGGAGAGGTGCCAAAATATATGAAATATTGTCTTAGTGACTTTTATTTAAAAAAACAACAACTACATGATGGAGTTCAGCTGGGAGTACTGTTAGGCATGTAGTAAATTCCAAATAAATTTGGGTAGAATTGGATCGATTGAACAGAGACGTAACAGGAATTTAGAAGTGACTTGATCAGTAAAGAAGGGTTTGCAGTCTTCCGTGGGAGAAAGGATTTTCTAATGTTCTACCTTGCTTTACTAATCTTCAGGCAACAACTGTGGTACATTTTGTCCTAAATACATATTTCTCAAGGGAGTACTCAAGTGGCTATTAAAATTTTAAGCGCCCTGCATCTTTTTAAATAAATGCATTGCTTAGCAAGTACAAATGCAAGTTTCCAAGATCCCCTTACCCCACGGACTTCTGCCTAACAGTGCAAGTATTCAGTTTTTGGTTAAAAAAAAAAAAGAGGTCAAGACAGTTAGAAATCAAAGTTATACTGATGAGTGGCTATTTCCTAAATGGTTGCAAAATTTATTAGCATCTCTACCAAGACATTTCATAAGTGCTAAATGATGTCAGTGGGTTTTGTGCCTTAGTAAATATCGCTAATAAAATTGCCAAATAGATAATTCTTGTTGAATGAAGACAAAAAAATGATTTTTGGTTTAATCACCATGTGCAGGAATTAGAGCTGAAAAATAAAGTTCATGGAGAATTTATATCATACAGCTAGAGAAGCTAGTGAGAAAATCACAGTGATGTATGGCAAGTTAATAATTTTCAAAACATTAAGACAATTTTAATGTTTCTACTTTACATGAAGGAAATATATTAATAAAACTGCTGTTCAGGGTTAATTATTGGTGCTACACATTGCGGTGGTATGACATTTAGTAGCCTATTTCCCCCCCCTCTTTTTTATTCCATTAGCAAGCGATGAGACAGTAAACACCATGAATTAAGTGAATCTTGTTTGACATAAACGAACTACCTCTGAAATGTAAAACAACTTAGTGTATCTCGGTTCTCCTTGTAGCGGGGTTAGGTACATAAATGTGTGTGTATATCCTTATCTATATCTGCATGTTGATACTGGTTATTAATCTCTAGGTGTGTATATGTCAGTATATAGAATACGTAGAGATGATGTACACATATCCTGACAAACCTGATGTTACTGATAGAGGTTTTATTAGTTAATTAAATGTATATACACAGTATATAGAGATGTCAATGATAAGCACCCCCTTGTTGAACTAGACTTTCTGGCTTTTCTGTTAAGCTGGGGACCAGCATATTTGACTTCCTGTAGCCCATCTTCATTAGGACCTTCTGTAGTCACCTGCAAAGTTCATGCCTCTGAAGGGGAACTTGTGATTTCTCTTCCACCCTCCCTGACACCTATCCTGAAATAAGTGCTGGGGATTTTGTAATCTCTGTTACTGGCATTAGAATTCTCCTGGGATAATTCTTCTTCATGTCTGGTCATGGGTCAATTTCTATTGACCTGGTTTTCCGGATCCTTTGTCTGATCTTCAGTGTCTCATTTCCAAGCCTATTCTTGGTCCTTCAATGCTGGTAGTCGGTATGTTGCCCATAAACAACAACAGAACAATACTTTACACACATGTATGATGATTCAGAGAAGTGTCCTATTTGTGTACATGCCGTCATCATGTACATGTGTTTTAATGAAGCATAAACCCCAAATTTTAGAGGAACTTTTAACCTTAAGTGAACGATTATTGTGCCTCTGACTTGGCAGTGGGATACTGATCTGTGTTAATACTGATCTCTGACTACAAGTGGCATTGCCTTTCATCTCTTCGCGTAGCAGATTCCAACTAAAATTTCTTTCTGGACAAAGTTGACACTATATCCATGTGACATTATAGAGAACAAATGTCCCTTCCTGGATTCCTCCAGTTCCAGGGAAAAATAGGATTCAATACATGGTAAAAAATTACTATCTTGAGTAAAATATAGGTGGAAAAATATTGTTTATACTTTATCTTCTGTCTTCAAGATTTCAGTTTTATGGCATTATTTTACAAGGTCTTAGTAGGGTTCTGTATCAGAGAACAAGGATAAAAATAATCGAAGTTGTGGGATGAGAGATATGCTATATGTCTCTGGTCATATTGGTAACCTGATTTGTCTGCTGCAGAACACAATCTGTGGTTGAGTGAATACCTTCTTTTTTTAAAAAAAAAATTTGTATTTATTTATTTTTGAGAGAGAGAGGGAGAAAGAGAGAGAGAGAGCATGAGTTGGGGAGGGGCAGAGAGAGAGGGAGACACAGATTTCAAAGCAGGCTTCAGGCTCTGAACCCTCAGCACAGTGCCCAATGCGGGGCTTGAACTCATGACCTACAAGATCATGACCTGAGCTGAAGTCAGGTCGGGAGCTCAACCGACTGAGCCAGCCAGGCACTTATGAATCCCTTTGTAATTGTGCTTCCTTTATATGCCTCACTTTTTCTTCAGATCGTGATTTCATTAGGGCATTGTATTTAAAGAATTCTGTAGATTCTATCCTGCCTGGAAAACCCCCCACAAAATTTAAATACATTGAGAAATATTTGAAAACAAGTAGAAGTGCTAGGTAGCACCTTTGGAGTTCATTGTTAACAACACAAAAAACAATCAGCTATTCCTGATGGAGCTGCTTGTCATCAACAATGACATTTCCAAACCTGATGTTACTGATAGAGGTTTTATTAGTTAATTAAATGTGTGCAAATTACATGCACTGTTGCAGATAATGTAGAAAAGGACATGCATGCTTCATTGAAGCTCAATTTCCTTTTTGGAAATTATCAGTGTATCAAATAACTTAACTTTCTTAAAAAAAAAAAAGCCACCTGCATTTCTCCAGTCTTTTTATTCAGTATTTCATTCCACCTTTCACTAACATTAGTTTGCTTACAGTGATTTTTGGTAAGTCTTGTAATACTTTTTTGGGAATTGTTAGGGGAAATAGTCTCATTCAGATAGAGCAGATTTCCAGTGATCTGCGATCCATATATTTGAGTGGGCTTGAAATACAGGAGAGACCCTGCAAAGTTTGAGCAAGAATTTATGTCATACTTATTCATAAGCCACATTTCATCCCCAACTTTTCTGCCCTTCCTGTGACTTTTGCTCTGATTCGTGGATTTCTTTTTACTAAAATCAGGTAAATCAAACATTTATCTAAACTCCTAGTCTGTTTTTAAACTTATACTGTTTGTACCTGTTCCAATTTTTAATTCCTTCAATTATTCATGTAGCAAATATTGACTGTCTCTAAGATACAGTGGACAGTATTCTTGATTCTGGGAATGTGCTGATGATTACAAAAGAAACAATGTCTCAGCCCTTGGGGAGCTTATTCATTTTTTTGTACTTCTCAACCTTAAAATTTCATCATCACCAAAAAGCATTTCATTGCTTAGTTGAAGTTGCAGTAATGGAATCTAAGTAAAAAAGAACTGCATATTCAGAATTCTTACTGTAGGAGCTTAAACTTTTTAAACTGCTATCAGAAAGAAATTCTACTGTTGTTGAAGAATAGCATTAATTGTGCAGTAGTTACCCTGATGAAATCAGGATTTAATCTAGGTATTAAATATCACAAAGAGAAGCAAGTAATGTCTCATGTGGGTCTCCCGTTTCATTCCTGATGTTGGTAATTTGTATTTTCTCTAACAAAATTTCTTCTAAAAATGTTTCCTTTGTTAATCTTGCTAGAGGTTCGTGCATTTTATTGGTCTTTCCAGAGATCCAGCTCATTCTCTCACTGATAGTTTCTATTCTATTTCTGTTTTCTATTTCATTCATTTTTTAAAATGTTTATTTATTTAGTTTGAGAGAGACAGTACACACACACAAGCAGGGGCAAAGTGAGAGGGGGAGAGATTGAGAGAGAGAGAGAGACAGACAGAGAGAGAGAGAGAGAGAGAGAGAGAGAGAGAGAATATCCCAAGCAGGCTCTGTGCTGACAGCTGCAGGGCTCGAGCTCATGAACCATGAGATCGTGACCTGAGTCAGAATAAAAAAATCGGACATTTAACCAACTGAGTCACCCAGGTGCCCCATCTATTTCATTGATTTTGCTGTTATCTTTATTATTTCCTTTCTTCAGGTTACGTTGGGTTTATCTTGCCCTTACATTTTAAATTCTTGAGGTGGGAGCTTAGAGTATTAATTTGAGGTTTCCCTTTTTTCCAATGCTATATTTAATGCCATTATTTAATGCTATAAATTTTCCTCTCAGCGCTGCTTTAGCTGTGTGCCACAAATTTTTGGTGTGTTCTGTTTTGATTTTTTTTTCAAATTAATGCATTTAAAAGATTACTTTGAAACTTCCTTTTTGATCCAAGAGTTGTTTAGAGGTGTGTTGCTTAGTTTTTAAGTGCTTTGAGATTTTTCCTGTTATCTTTCTATTATTGATATCTACTTTGATTCCATTGTAGTTGGAGAAAATATTCTGTATGTTTTCACTTGTTTTAATTGTTTTGAGATTTGTGTTTTGTTTTATGCCCCAGGATATGGGCTATCTTGGTATATGTTCTGTGGATACTTGAAAGGAATGTGCATTCTGCCATTTTTGGGTGAAGTGTTTCATTAACGTCAATAAATACCTTTGTTTAATAGTGCTTTTGAGTTCATCTGTATCCTTGCTAAATGTAGCCTGTCTAGTTGTTCTACTAACTGTTGAGACACTGTTTTTTGGAATCTCCAACTGTAATTGTCAATTTGTCTGTTTTCCTTTTCCATTCTGTTTTTGCTTCATATGTTTTGTAGCTCTGTTGTTTGGTGCATACACATTTAAGATTGCTATGTCTTGAGAAAGAATGAAATATAGCCTTTTATAGCAATGTGGATGGAACTGGAGAGTGTTATGCTAAGTGAAATAAGTCATAGAGAGAAAGACAGATACCATATGTTTTCATTCTTACGTGGATCCTGAGAAACTTAACAGAAGACCATAGGGGAGGGGAAGGAAAAAAAAAAGAGGTTAGAGAGGGAGGGAGCCAAAACATAAGAGACTCTTAAAAACTGAAAACAAACTGAGGGTTGATGGGGGGTGGGAGGGAGGAGAGGGTGGGTGATGGGTATTGAGGAGGGCACCTGTTGGGATGAGCACTGGGTGTTATATGGACACCAGTTTGACAATAAATTTCATATTTAAAAAAATCAAAAAATAAGATTGCTATGTCTTATTGGTGGACTGGCCCTTTTAAAATTATGTAATGTCTTTCTCTGTCTTTGGTAATTTCTTTTGCTGTAAACTCTACTTTAACTGACGTTAAAATATATACTCCTGCTTTCTTTTGGTTAGTGTTGGCATAGTGTATGATAACTAGGGGTTCTGGGTCCCCATGTGGCCTCCACTGATACTGTCAAGGGAGAGGTTGCCTCCTTACTGTTGGGTGGGGTAGAGTGCTTACTCTTTACTGGGCTCCTCTGACACCACCCCAGTGGAGAAGGGGAGGTGACTGTTGTTACTAATGGTAGGGCGTAGAAGTACAGTTTCCTCATATGTTTTCCACTGCCATAATAGATTAAGCCCTGATATATCAACAACTACATTAAATGTAAATGGTCTAAATATGCTGATTAAAGAATAGAAATTGTTAGAATTAATTTCAAAACATAAACCAACTTGTAATGTCTACAAGAAACTCACTAAAATAAAAAGATGGAAAAAGATATGTTATGCAAACATTAATCAAAATTAAGAATATCTATAGTAAGAAATAAATCAACCAAGAATATATAGCAATCTAAATGTGCATGCATCAGACAATGTACATTTTTACATTGTGGTTTAAATTATGTTTTACTTTTCAAAAGCAGGAATAAAAATGGAGTTTTTCAGGGCACCCAAGTGGCTTAGTTGGTTAAGCGACCAACTTTGGCTCAGATCATGATCTCGCAGTTTGTGGGTTCAAGCCCTGTGTCATGCTCAGTACTGACAGCTCAGAGACTTGAGTCTGCTTCAGATTCTGTGTCTTCCTCTCTGCCTGCCCCACCCCTGCTTGCACTCTGTCGCTCTCTCTCAAAAATAAATAAACATTAAACAAAATGGAGTTTTGCCATTGTAGTCTCTCATTTTTTATTGCAGTACTATTGATAGTGCCAGCATGTAAAGTCATTAACTTATAAAATATTAGTTGATGATAATCATGTTTGGATATTCTAGTTTGAGCAGAATTACAAACCTAAAAGTATGCTCATTTTGTTCACATTTGCTATTGTTTTATTAGTATTTGAAGTAACTATTGAAACGGTTTTGCCACTTGAGGAAACTGTTAGTACTCTACAAGAAGGAATGAAAATACCAGAACTATAAAAAGGAAATGGTCAAAAGCTTCAATCAACCTTTTTGTTAATATTCCTAGCTTTAAAATTATCATCATTAAATCTGTATCTACCAAGACAGGGTATTTCAAACAATCAGTTTGCTTCATCGCCTGTTGTACTCAAGCTCACTGACAAGTGATTATGCAGATTGTGTCATTATTGTATTATTATTATTTTTATTATTTTGAAATGCCAATAGACACTCCCTCCAAAGCAGCAAGGAACTACTTTTCAAATTCACTTAAATGACACACATTATTCTGTCTTTCTCTGGCAGTGCTTTATTTGTGCCCAGAGCTTTGTGGGTAGATGCCTTTAAATTCTAGAGGAGACGAGGTACAGTGTTGCATTCGTTATTCTAGACAGTTGTCATCACAGTCAATGAAAATTCTTCTTAAACTTTTAATTGGAGTCCCAGAATTGGCATGTCCTTTGGGTTTCTAGATAATATACAAAATTATGGACTATCTGGAAATTAGTGCAGACACAGAAATATAGAAGTATGTTTATATACCAATATATAAATAAACCAGTATAGAAATAGGTTTCAGACAGAATGTTCTGCCACTATTTATTCATATATATGTCAAACATTAAAAAAAAAAAAACGCAACACACTCCCAACTCAATGTTTCCCTTTTATTCCTCAAATAAGGCAGACTTATAAAATAATCTTATAATTTGAATTCATCTTAGCTCAGTAGAAACACTGATTTACAATAGTTGTATTTCAGCAAAAGAAAATAATGCCAGATTTTTCAGCACAGAAGATCAAACTTCTTCAGGGCATTGATTGTTCAATTGTTAGAAATCTATATGTAGTAGAGTTCTTGGGTCAGTTGAGTCATGTATGAGTTTGTTAAAAAGCCAGATTTTTAAACATTTGGGCTTCTAGCATTGAGGATGAGGCTTGTGGGTGACTGGAATAAACTTTAGATGGGCGCTCACAAAGCCTGCCACATGCACCAGGGAAATTACCAAGGATTATGTTAAAGGGATTTAAACAGCCAAATCTGGTTCACTTAGATTATGGACATATTTTTAAAGTAATAATGAAGGACAGGCTTGGTTGTTGTTTAATAAAGTGTTTCACATGCAGATATTAATTGTTGTAATTCCTCTTTTAGGGAAAAAATTCAGAATGGGTCAATATCTTGCACTCCTGTGTTCATTTAGAGAGGTGGCATTTATTCCCACTGTATTAACTTGTTTAGGTGGCCAATCAAAATGACTCTCCCTTTGATAAACTGAAAAGGTTTGTGAAAATAAGTAATTTAGGTGAACCCCAACAGATAATAGATAATTTCTTTTTAAGGCTGATAAAACAGAGTCTGCAGCTATATGGATTAACGTGACGGGTGTTTTATTCTGTTTTTCAAATCTAAGTTGACATTGAAAATAATTCTTGGCATTTTTGTAACCTATTGTAAAGATAACAGGGATCTAGTTTCATTGATAGGGAGTGTAATGATTCAGAATATATTTTGTTTGAGGAAGAAACTTGGCGCAGGGGTTGGGGATAGCATAGCCTTTGGGTGGATGTCATTAAGCCTGCTGTAGATATCAGACAGATGATGAAAGATGATATAAGATGATATGAAAGATCAGCCAGATCTAGTTAGCTTAGATTTTGGGTTAAACTCTTTGTGCAATAATGAGACATAATATTGGGTCTTATTATCAAACAACATAATTTAGATTATATAGAAACAAATTATTCCACAGTTGTAAAGTAGTGTAAGTAGTTTGATGGTTTCTTATAATTCGGCCTCAACAAACCATTTCAGTCTGATTCCTTCATTCAACTCATGTGTAAGATACTAGGAACTGAGTACACAAACCGAACAAGACAACTCTTTGCTTTCACTGCTGGTCTTCTCTACAAGGAACAGATAAACACATACAAATATAATTAAATATCTGGTGGCAATAAGTCTATGATGGAAACTGGAACGTTAATGCATATAGGTAGAGAAAAACGTAAGGCAATAATATTGCTCAGTAATAAGTCCATGAGGAAAACCAAGAACTGATGGGGTACTTCTGTGCATAGACATAGAGACTCTTAAGAACAGAGATCTGGGTAAATCTAATGTCATTAGGAATTCATATTTACCTTTATCTCTATTAGACCAGAGCCTATAATTAATGATTTCTATTCCCCTTGCTGTATTCTCCAAGTTGCCAAGTTTGACTATGAGACTTTGGGCTACTTTAGTCTCACTTTAGTAAAACATTCATTGGGTTTTTTGTTGGCCTATTGCTGGCTTGGTGGAAATCAAGATTTATCTTGATACTAGCTTAACTCTGATGGATTTTGCTTTCATTAACTCATTTGTTCATTCATCCTTTCAATGTTTATGTATGCCAGATGCCTACTGAACATGCAAGGTTTATAGTAGACCAGTGATTTGGATATAGGCATTGGTGTCAAACAGGTAAGATACAATATGTAAGGAAAGATTTGTAGTAACGAGGTAGAGAGTTTCAGATGCCTTAAGAGAGTTAGAGGTTTTGTTACTCTGAAGGAGATGGTTTATCTACCATTTGTGTGCTTGCTCTTGCTTTTGCGTCATTCTTTTTGGGTCTGTAAGGCTCTATTAATATTTCAGTAGTATCAGTGAGAAGAAATGCATTGAACAGTTTCTCAGCTGAACCTACTTGCTTATTGATAGCTAGAGCTTAGGTTTCAGGAGACCTAGGTTCTATCGTTCACTCTTTGAACTTTAGGCAAAGACATTTAACCTCTCGACCTCACTCACTCAGCCACAAAGGGACGATTATGGGGTAGATGCTGTTTTAGGTCCTTTCCGATGCAGGTTAGTGTGCATTCTGTGATTCTGTTATTTTAGCCATAGAACAAAACAGGCACGGAGGAGTCTTCATGTAGATACTTGATTTTTCATTTTGCTCTCCTGCACTTTTTTGTTCTTAACCTGAATTTAGCTTTTATCCTACAAAGCAATATTTTCTGTATGATTACAGAGTGTACTAGAAAGACTTCACTTTGGTTGGAGCCTTAGAATAGCAGATAGATTATTCGTGAAGAAGATAGAAACGGTGTCTGGTAGCCTGTTAGCTGATAGGCTAGGTATCTGATAGGTACCTAGAGGTAGCTGATAGACTGCACATAATGAGAAAATCATTCTTGAAGGACACACTAAACTATGGCTTGTATTCATATGTGATTCTATTGTGACCAGACAGATGGGTGACTATAAACAAAGTATCTTTCTATTCCCTTCTGAGACATATACGGGGTCGTCCTTCCTTCAGTACTGTCATGGAGCTATACGCAATTAGCTACAGAATGTTAGCCACCCTGCGGGAAGCAACTCAACATCTCTCTCTGTGGTGTATAATAGTACAAAAGTGACATTAAACCTATCAAACAATGGTATTCAGGCAGCATGGCATCACACAACCCCAGCTGTTTGTGCCAGTGATTTCGTTTTTCACCAGAGGAGATTTTTGGGGGGAATGTCATGAATGGACAGGCTCGTGCTTACTTTTAATGAACCCCAAGTTAATGCTTTAGTCTTTTTTCTGTCCATTTAAATGCAAAGGAGCGCATTTCACATCATAAGGAAATAAACACTAAGACACAACCTCCTTTCTTCATTCTGAGCCTCTGCTTCCAGAATTAATAGCTTCCTCGGAGGGAATGTTTGACATTGTTGCTACACTCTAAACAGGGATCTGATTCAGAGGCAGATTTACATCAGCTTATATTTTGACTTTTCATTCCTCTGGCAACTGAAAAGCAAACAAATCAAGAAAAAAAAATAACAAATGACTTAATGAAAATAAATCAGAATGACCCATGTGTTTAATCCATGAGAATATATCTCTTCAAAATTCCATTTTACTTAGATTAATATGTCGTCTGTGACGGTAAACTCTACAGCTAACAATGTAGGTCAGATTAATAAAATAAATGCTAAAACCATTGCCTATAAGAATGAGCCATTCAAAAAAATATGATGAACTAAAAAAGTTTATGTTAATGCATAATTTATTCCTGATTTATGATTTATATCTCTGTTTAGTTAAAGCCGAGCTCAGTTTTGTGTGTTTATAAATACATGATATTGAATAAACATACCTTTTTGCCTCGATTGTATATCCTCTTTCTCTGTCAACACAACTCAGTAACAAGCAAAAGATGTGTAAGTTCTGTTTGGTAGATACATAGTCATCCAGCAGTTAAGTTACTGAGATTTCACTACTGAGTTACTGAGTTACAGAGATTTCCGGATGCACAGGGTAGACTTGCCACCCTCAAGGGTTTATAATCTAGGGATCCAATGCAGTGGCCAACATCATCAGGATCACCTGGTGAACTACCCGAATCACCTGGGGATCTTTCAGGTCATTTGGGGTGTTCATTCCAGGAGGTTCTGAATCAGTGAGTCCACATTAGATTTCTGAAATCAATCTTTTGCACAGTTTCCCTATAGATTTCAATAAACACTCAGGGTTCAGAGCTTTTTTGAAAAAATGTGAATTTATTTGACATATGACATTGTGTAAATTTAAGATGTGTTAATTTTATCCATTTGATTAAATATTTTAATATGATGCCATTGTGGCAATAATTACCAACTTTCTCGCGTTTTATAATTTTTTTTTCGTGGTTGGAGTAAAGAATTGGGTACTTCTTAAATAAATAAAATACTTTAGATCTGACAAAGATTTTAGAAAACATCGATCATTATAACACCTTTGTTATAATGAAAGCCTAAGAATCCCAGAGCTGGTGGAAAAACCCAAACTAGAATTAGGAGCCCTGATTAAGAATGTCCCCCATGTTCAAATACAATTTTCATCTCTGTGGTAGCGGGGAAGTCCATGAGTAATAAGGTCATTCATGATTCTACCTCTATAGGCATCTGACTAGGGTGTCGTCTTTTGGGACGGAGAATCTTTTCTCTGCCTTGGGGTTGGTGGCGACCCCAGGGATCAAGGATTGAGTCATGAAAGAGGGGAGAGGAAGGGCAAGAGGGAGCTCAAATATGGCTTAGCTTAAACTTTATTAATGTGGCCTTTGCTGCTTTTGGAGTTAGTGTCACTACCCCTCAATTATTCTACCTCTTCTAGTTTCCTACTCCATTATTTTAGAAGTAGATTGAATAAAAATAAAGGGAAAAGATAATGAAATTAAAAATATTAAGCAGTTACCACTATAGTTTTCCTACCTGTCGTCGTCTTCATCGGTTTAGTATGCATATGGTAATCACGTTTTTCATGTTCTTGTTGGTATGATAAGCTTAAAATGAAGGTGAGTTTAGGGATAATTTCCATCTTCCCATGAATAGAAATATTTTTTCTTACAGTTAACCCTGTGTTCTGAGACATGTATCATGTTTTGATGACTTTGGTCTGTGATTTCATCTGTATTCTGTTTTTGAGGAGTACAGTGGAGGCCAATCAGTGATGATAAAGTCATTGACAAGCAGTCTGTCCATCCATCATTTCAGCCCCTTTAAATGCTGCACGCTCCTTCTCACTGGGATATAGCCATGGTATCCTGGCCTTTGCAAATTAAAAATAGCTCCTTTCTAATATGGTATTGGGCCTAATTAATCATTCACAAATTATTATTTTCTTGATTATTCTTCTGACTCAGATTTCAATGACACTAAAAGTCTAGACTATTTTTGGAATGCGTAAGAGGAAACAAAACAAGGGCTTTCAGGGAGGTGAACCGGATGCTTTCTTGGTGTGCAGTCATGTAATAACAAAGTGAAGCCAAAAGTGGGAGAGAGATTATTCCATTCACACTGAGCATTGCTTAAAGAACTGGGATTTTCCAAAATGTGAAAGGAGACTTTCTTTTTATCTCAGTCATACTTAAATGTTAGACGGCAGATATGGTTAAACACTGGTATGTGGCCGTCTGAGTGAATCTGGGTCTCCCCATGCACTGTCTGCTGCCCCCACCAACATAGACAAGGATGAGAGGAATGTGGGTCATCTGGTCTACTCCTGCCACTGTTGGACAATTGCAGGGACGAATGACTCTTTCTCATCCTCTGCCTTTCCCCATGGCAGTTTCAGAGGGCCCTCTGCCTGATGGCCGTTGTGGCTGTACAACCTATACAACGTGTGAGGGGACCGATAGTGAGCGGGGGTGCCTGGTAGCTCTGTCAGCTTCTCCTGGTTCCCCTTTCAAAGCAGCTTCCTGGGCCCGGCCGGTGGATTTTGCAACTTCCCTGCAACCGACAGTGGAAGTTGGATAAAATGGGAAGGAGGGCAGAAATAGGTATGCCCTCTTTGCAGACTTCCTAAAGTAAAAGCAAAATACAATGGGTGAATCCAAGGATCTCTCCTATTCATTCC
Organism: Acinonyx jubatus; assembly: GCF_027475565.1. Lineage (NCBI taxonomy): Eukaryota > Metazoa > Chordata > Mammalia > Carnivora > Felidae > Acinonyx > Acinonyx jubatus. The sequence goes on from NC_069380.1 coordinate 64,329,328, forward strand.
TGAGAGTGAATGTTAGAACAATAAAAATCATAGCCGTGAACACTTGTTTGTACGTTATGAGTATGTAATAGGTGGTTGGCTACCTCAGACTAGAGCTGACTGCATCCCTGGTTATTTAAGGAGCAGATGATGTATTTGGCATTTTTTTTGGTGGCGAGGGAGGAGGTTGGTGAGGGGAAGAATGTACAGAGTCAGCCAGCTGTGCTTTTCTGGGCCTGTTTGCAGATATTGTCCACACGTGTGCAGAAGGGGCAAGAACAGAGACCTTTCTGTGGAACACTGGTCTCTGCCTTGGGTATTGTCATTGTAGGAAAGCCCTAGAGCTATGGGAGGCCATGGTGTCAGGATATTCTGGCCTGCCTTCCTTGGACTCATGTAACCCAACAGCTGTTTCAATCATATATTTGTAGTACAAGGCATGTCATCATAAAAAAAAGTGAGTAAGGTAATAGACATAGGAAATTAATTTGAAAAACACATTCAGCATTCGGTTTGGCAGCATCATGGTGGAAGTTAAAATTTACATAATGAACATCAAGTAGGTTAATTCTGCTCAAATACTGCCTTGGCCTGTGAGGACGAATATCACAGTTACTGTGCTCCTGCCAAGCCCTGTGGTCTGCTTTGTGCTTTGTATGGTAGTCTTTTGTGCCATTAGGGTTTAGCAACATGGGTGAGCTTTGGCAAAATGGAAGACACTTGGCAACTTTATAAATGTTGGTTAAACGTCTTCACTTGAAGATCTAACTGCTATGTAATTTCGGTTTTATTTTATGGCCAGCAACTCTCCGTATGAAAACTTACTTCTATATTGTTTTTCGTTTTCTGTTTGAACTAGTGTGTGTGTGTGTGTGTGTGTGTGTGTGTTTCTGCTCACTCTGTGGGAACATTCTCAGTTGAGAGCCATATATATATGTGTGTATGTATATATATGTGTATATATATATATATATATGAGATCTATCTATATATGTATATATATATGAGATCTATCTATATATGTATATATATAAATGTGTGTGTGTGTATGTGTAAAACATTGTTCAGGCTGTGATCATTTTAGGCATTTCCAAACACGCCCATGTGCACGGCAGCTATTTTCAGCTTTATTTTATAAATGCACATAAAATGAATAGCTGAATGTGTGAATGCTCATTACAAATATGAACAATTTTAATTAGTATTGTCAGAAGGCTGTCTTTTATTAATTTCTTTGCTTTGCTGTAATTTTTCCACTTAAATAATTTCTGTTCTAACATGTAGGCTTCAAGTAAGCTTAATCCTTATCAGAACGTTGTACAAATATATATTTACACACACACACACAAACCTCAGAACAGGCTACAAGTTGCAGGAAAGATCAATGAATGTTTTCTGGTAGCTCTGGAGTGTGGAAGGACACTTTCTGTGTAGGGTTGGGATGGGCCGTAGATACATCAGAGCTCTAAAGCAAACCTCCAGTGACTTCCTAAGCCAAAAAGTTCAGGAAGTTAGGAGTGGAAACTTACGATGAACCAAATCACGGAGGGTATCGACCTCTGTGTACTGGCGAAGGTGGATGAGAAAAGAATGTGGAAGTGTTTAGTGTCAGGAAAGGGGCAAGAAAGTAGGGGGGGTCCTGAGCTATCCCCCTAGACTGGACAGCTGTTGGAGTTTACAACTTGCTTTTATGAGCCCTACAGAGATTAGTCTGTGGGAGGGTCAGCCTAGGGTAAAGGGTCAGGGCTGGAGAGTTCATTGGTCTGGTTTGAGAAAACAGTGACAACACAAAAAGGAATCCACCGACTTTAGAGCTCCCTTTGTGAGCGGCAGTGTCCCAGTAGCAGATCTAGGATAAAATTCTGTGAAGCAAAGAGAGGTTCTTTTGTTAATACTGTAGCTCCTTGGCTGTAGGGCGGCTTGCTGTAAGTCAGTTTCCATGTGTGTATCTCCTTATTAAGAAACTGATTTTAAATCCTCTGCTGGGCCCTCACACCACACTCTTACCCAAAATAGGAGATAAATAAAACATCTATGCTATCTAAAATAGAATTTTTAATCAATAATTTCCTCTGGAAACTTCCAAAATGAAGTCTGTATTTCAAAAGGAGCAGCTTTTGCTGCAAAGGAAGCAACAAGGTAAAATTGAAAACTTAATCAAACAAATGTGTATTTTAACTCAAGTAAATTGGTTGCATTTTCATGTGGAATAGCACTTTCACAGACACATTTTGGAAAGAGCGCTGCAAATTTAAACCCAATATTCCTTTTCTGATTTCCTTTTTATTTGCATTCAAAATCGTGGTGTTGCTTTGAACATTTTAAGGTATTTTAAAAGCCTGTAGCAGAATAACTAAGCCTTTGAAATAATACAGTAAGCAAAATATAAATATCAAGAGTCTAATAATTATTTCTGTAGGCAAAGGATTGAACATAATTATATATTTTTGAAATCAGAAATGACCAGAGAAATTATTCTGCGATTTGATGGCTTCCTACTGCCTACTTGATAAGCATGAAACTCCTTAGTATGAAATACAGGCAGCAGCTCCAGGGCAACATATTAACTTCAGCCTCTGGCACAGGTATTTGCTCTCCGTGTTTCTCCTTCTGCAACTTGGTGCCTCTGTTGTTCTTCCCCCAGGTGAGGCTGGCTCTCTGCTTGTCTAGCTAGAAAGCCCCATTTGCCTTAAAGAATTTTTTTTCTTAATGTTTATTTATTTTTTGAGAGAGACAGAGGCAGAACGTGAGTGGAGAAGGGGCAGAGAGAGAGGGAGACACAGAATCCAAAGCAGGCTCCAGGTTCTGAGCTGTCAGCACAGAGCCCGACGTGGGGCTCGAACTCATCAACTGTGAGATCATTACCTGAGCTGAAGTCAGACGCTTAACTGCTGAGCCACCCAGGCGCCCGCCTGCCCCCCTCCCCCTGTTTGCCTTTTGAAGCCCACTTTTGGTGTGTCTTTTCCCTGCAATGTATTTCTTAATTACTCAGGTAGGTACACCATATTTTGTGTCCTTTTGGCACTTTGCATATAATGATGTTTTAGTACACAGTCTGTTTTCTACTGTATTTTTATGTGTTTACATGTCTGTCCTTCTCACTCCTAGACCATACATTCCCCTTTATAATAAACATTTTGCAATGCCCTGTTATTATCTTGACATGGAATCCTTAGTTATGTGACCTGCCTATCTTAGTTTTAATGATCAATATATTTCCCCAACTGTAACATATAGGGAAATAAAACTTATATTTTACCTATAAACTGAGATTTTCAGCATTAAGCGCTCAAGAGTAATTTGACTATAAGGTAGAAATAATCCCTGCAAATTTCCAAAATGCACCCTAGGGGATAGTATCTTCCCCACTGAGAAACATTGAGATAGATTGTGAGCTCCATTATAGCCCAGGCTGTGTCTGTGTAACTTACCATTTACCCCGCTACTTACACAGTGAGTAGATGAGTATGTGTGTGACATTAGACCGAGAATTACCTGAAAATAAGTAATTAATATAGCATATTACTTTTGTATCCCAAATGTATAGTTTTCATCAGTTTCCACTGAGTGTGTCTTAAAATGTTGGATTGATCTATATGAGAAATCTGGTAACTTAAAATAGCTGCATGGACAAAAGTGAGTGACCAGTTTTCTATCCATATATCAATAGATACACTTAGATTTCTTATATATATTAACTTTTTCAACGAAGCAGGAGTAAATGAAAAAGCCAAAATACACATGTTGAATTGTCATGATTGATACTCTTATATACCCCCTGGAGTTTAGAGAACCTAGCATCTAATTTTTCTGAATTGCTTTCCTTAGTTTCCTAAAATATGGGATAGGTTAACCCTCATAATGCTATTTAATACCATGAAACCATGAAGAATATCCACATAGGTTGTCTTTTTTTAAAAAAAAATTTTTAATGTTTGTTTATTTTTGAGAGAGAGAGAGAGAGCGAGCAGGGGAGGAGCAGAGAGAGGGAGACACAGAATCCAAAGCAGGCTCCAGGCTCTGAGCTGTCAGCACAGCGCCCCATGTGGGGCTTGAATCCATGGACCGCGAGATCATGACTTGAGCTAAAGTCGGACACCCAACCGACTGAGCCACCCAGGCATCCCCCAAATAGATGGTCTTTTTAGTTCAGTTGCTATTTTTTCCCTTCTTTCTTAAATGCTGTATACCTCCAATTTTTGAGCATTGGGAAAATCATGCGGCTTTTATTAATCCCATACATTGCCCGTAGAGCATGACAATTTGGTGTAGGGTGTAATTAATGAAACAATATGCTGCCATAGTTCCTAAAATAATGGGATTCAGTAATTAGAGAAGCAGTCAAGAATTTTGCTTTTGGTTATAGAATAGTTGAACAGCTTAAATACTTCCTCAAAAAAAGAGTTTTGCAAATATCCCTTTGTTCATCTCCTACTAAGGGTAAGGTAATGCCGGATGATATTTTTAAAAACATTGAAAAAATTCATTTTCATTTATTTTTAAGAGAGAGAGAGAGAGAATATGAATGCCCACAAGAGGGGGAAGGGAGAGAGAGAGAGGGAGACACACTATTTGAAGCAGGCTCCCAGCTCTCAGCTGTCAGCACAAAGCCTGATGCGGGCCTTAACCTAGATGGAGACCTGAGCCCAAGTCGGAACTTAACTTAACCGACTGAGCCCAGGCATGCCTGGATGGTATTTTTCAGTGGAAAATGTTGGCAAGGAGTATTTACATGTTCTTTATGCTCTTGATATTCAAGTGAATTCTTTCACTTTTATCCCCTAGGATAAATTCTGAATAAATTAATGTCGCTTGTACATTTAGAAATAAAGATACCAATATAAGAATGTGTAGGGTCATAAAATATTCTAGAATACATCCCAGGGAGTTGTGTAAAGAGAAGTATCCTCACTAAATTATTCTTCGTGTTCTAAAAGATCTAGAAAATAGTAAGTCAAATTCCTTTTGCCTTTTAGGATAATCATATTAAACACTTAAAGAGAACATTGTGATTTGCCTCAGATGTAGCTACACTTAAGAAGCATCAATAGCCAGAGATGTTTTTGAAAAGATAAGTAGCCAGTTATTGTCTGTAGTTGAAAGTCGGGGCCCTGGGTGTTCCTGTCATGGAATGGCAGTCAGGGCAATTGTTGGTGACATTCATGGTTTGTACTCTGTGCCTTTAACTTTCTTCTTTTTGTCCTTTCCTTTTCACCTCTTCTTTATTTGTCTCGTTTCTTATTCATTGTAAGGTAAGGTAATTGTGTTACACTGACTCTGCTGAATGTACTTCATGAAATATTGGGTCATGAATTCATTCATTCAGCAGACACTTACTGGTCGCTGCCACTATGCTCATTGATTTGTCCCCAGGTAGAGGATTGGTCTACATTAACTCCAGGTAATCTCTTAAAGTCTCTTCACACACAGGCTGACATTCCCCGGAACTATCTATGATCCAGATTCAATCTTTTTTTTTTTTTTTTAATGTTTATTTGTTTTTGAGAGAGAGGGAGAGAGAGAGCACACTCACCTCGTGGAGCCTGATATGGGGCTCAATCTCTTGATGGTGAGATCATGACCTGAGCCAAAATCAAGAGTTGGGAGCTTAACAAACTAAGCCACCCAGGTGCCCCAATCCAGATTTTATCTTAAGTGTCTCACTGGAAATTCTTAATATGAAAGTGTATCTTATCGGCCAGTCTTGAGATTTACATTTATAAGATGCTTATGGTAAAATTAATGACTTTTTTTTATAAAGAAGAAGATAATTGGAAATCAAATTTTTTTTATCAGCCTTAAATCATTTCACATGAAGAGGGAAATATATTGACAAAGAATGCTAGAATCATCTTTTGTACGTGAGGTTATGGTTTATCCTGTTCTTTCGTGTTTGTGATATTGTATTTTCTCTACACCGTGTATACTATCATCCTGTTTACTCATAAGCGATAGTGTCATTGCTTAAGGCAAAAGCTTTACATAGAGAGTTTAGTGTGGAGTTGTTTGTAGACTGGGCATTCTACACTTTCAAAAAGGGAAGAATTTTAAGAAGGCATTGTCTAATAAGCTAAATTTTAAATCATGACTATCAAGTCTTTAACATAATTTTCAGAGGACCAGTATGGCTATTGTCTGATACATAGCTCACTGAAATAAAAATTGAGGAGCATTGTTTTCATTGCCTTGGTCAGGATTGCTTATGGGTAATATCTTTCACTGAGGCATTTCTAAGATGAAACTTTTTGTCTTCTGTCTGGTAACATGTCATGAAATCATAGCCATGGAAGAAATCTTCTATATCTTCTTGTTCAGTTTTCTAATTTCATAGATGAAGAAATGGAAGTATAATGGATTTCACGAACTTTCCCGGTGTCATTCCACAGGATTAATTACAGAGGTGGCACAAGAATGCAGGCTTTCTTAATTCTAATCCTGGGATCTTCTCACCACATCACTCTGTTTCATTCTTTCTTTCATCCATTCACTCAACCTCCTGGAACATAACATTTTCGTGCTCACCATTTGCCGGTCATTGTGCCAGGAGCTTAATTAATCACTTAGAATTTGGTACTTTCTCAGATCTTCAGTGAAAGTATTTGAAATACTTCAGTTTTATGGAAACAAAGACATACTGTCCACCTTGAATTTGTTCGAATGAATATATATTTTTCATCAATATGTATATATTATAAAGCCTTATTTAGAAAGTCACACTGAAGGGAAAGATTCTACTTCCCAACATTTGGATGAGACCATTCGGCAGTCTTCCAGTTGATGTTTTGACTGATTCCTTGCTATTGCTGGGGTTGATCAGTATTGTAATCAAACGTGACATCAGCATGCACATCTGTTCAGTAAACTGTAACAGGCACTTGACTATAACGCTTTCTAATAATTTGAACTCTAGAAATGATATAATGGGCCATTATTTTTCATTCCTTATTGAATGCTGTGATTGATTACTGATTGAATATGCATGATTCAGAATTTTTATTTCAAATTAGAACTCTGTCACATTTAACTTAAAAATTGACTTTAGCTTTTTTCCAGTGATTTAATGTAATTCTTCATAATCTTTGATGTAGATGTCTTCTATATTTGGATTAATGAATCTAGTACCGCAAAATAATTTAGTGTCTATGTTATTATTTAGCCCGTGATTCTGTGAAAAAGTTGTTGGCAGTTATGTTGTCATAATTTATTAAATAGTGCTAGAGAAAAGAAAATATCCAACTTACTAACTGTTCGGTTTCTTGAGCTATGTTGCCAGTAAAATCACCTTATAAAGACATCAAGCATTCTGTGCATTTGTACATCCTAATATAGCCTTATCATCTTGTTACTTTTATTAGAGGGAATATCCTTCATGTTTCTAGAAGCAATTTAAGTTTCTGTGTCCAGAACTATTTCGAAAAGAAATGGTGAAGGAAGCTAAGCTGGTCTTCAGGATTATCCCATTTCCTTTTGGACACTTGGTACTTTGTCCCTACTTTCCTGAAGCCGAATGTTTCCTTCATTCTCTCGTCCCTTATGCAGTCTCTCTCGCCCCGTAGAGTACACTCTCTTTTTTTCTCTTTCTGAGATTCCTCTGACACTAAAGTTAGTATCATATTTCCAACGGTTCAGATCAATCCATAATTGCTGTCCAGAGTGCTGTGTTGAGAAAGATTTAAGATTACAGCCCAGATCAATGGGAAACACTGCTATGATCAGATGGTGATGTCTGACTGTGGACATCACACCCCCGTGTGGGCTTGAGGAGTGCTAGACTTTTCCAGCATGTCCTGTGACTGTCTCACCAGGGTATTTGCTATCTATTTAAGATCTTTTCAACTAACGAATCTGAAAAAGAAATTTTTATTAATGTACTGGGAGAAGTTGGCTCCCAGTTTTTCATTCCTCTTCTAGTTACCATGGCTTGTGAATAGGTTAATAGTGAGCTTGTGAAGACCGTATTACTTATTTGCCTTTTAACCTGTTTTTGCTTAGTGCTGGGAAATTGAATTTACCCCACTCATGCTAAGTTGAGAAAAATCTGCTTCTTGAGCCTGTAGATTTTACTTTTGGTATTATACAGACCAAAAATGTATGTTTTTAATGTGGTGCCTGGATACACTTTGAATTTTCTGATATTTTTTCCCTTGGAACTTAATTTTTTCATGGAGGTTTATTTAATTCTTCTGTCGTTCTTTCTGAATGCTCCAGATTCCTATCTTCTTTTTGGCTATTCTGGTAATGGTGCCCACACAATATATACATTTAATCTACACAGTAGTTTGCCCTTATCCATGGTTTTGCTTTCTGTAGTTTCATTTACCCTTCGTCAGCCGTGATCTGGAAGCACATGATCCTCTTCCTGACGTATTGTCCGAAGGTCACCAGTAGGCTGCTGCTCAGTCACGATGCCTGCATCATTCTCCTCACTTCATCTCATTATGTAGGCATTTTATCCTGCCACATCATCACAAGAAGGAGAGTGAGTACGTTACAGTAAGGTATTTTTGAGAGGGAGAGAGATGACATTCACATAGCTTTTATTAGAGTACATTTTTATAATTCTATGTTATTATTAGTTATTATTTATCTCTTACTGGCCTAATTTATAAATTAAACTGTACTATTGGTGGGCATGTGGAGGAAAAAACATAGTATATGTAAGGTCCGGTGCTATCCATGGTTTCCGGCACCTATTGGGCATCGTGGAACGTATTCTGTGAGGATAGGGCGGGTATCGCTGTACTTTTTGGCAACTACTGCTCGCAGACAGTTGCCAGTCTTGTTTTGGGGTTTCCTCTCATTTATAAAAGGCTGGAAGGATACCACAGAAGTTACCGGTTATTTTATGACATTTCTTAGATTCAGACATTGTTGACTGAGAAAAACAAAGACAATGTTGATGCTTACAACAGCATTATCAGAAATACCCAAGCTGTGGAGAGAGCCCAAATGAGCATTGATTGATGAATGGATAAAGAAGATGTGGTATATGTGTATGACAGAATATTACTCAGCCACCAAAAAGAATGAAATCTTGCCATTTGCAACATCATGGATGAAGCTAGAATGTATTATGCTGAGCAAAATAAGTCAGTCACAGAAAGACAAATATCAGATGATTTCACTCATGTGGAATTTAAGAAACAAAACAGATGAACATATAGGAGAAGAGTAAAAAACAAACAATGACCATGACAAACTCTTAAAGATAGAGAACAAACTGAGGGTTGATGAAGGAGGTGGGAGGGAGACGGGCTAGATAGATGATGGGTATTAAGGAGGGTACTTGTGATGAGCACTGGGTGTTGTATGTGCGTGATGAATCACTGACTTCTACTCCTGAATCCAATATTGCCCTGTATATTAACTATTTAGAATTTAAATAAAAATTTGAAAAAAATATTTACAAGCCATATTTACTCAAATAACCATGAGATTTCTAAAAAAGTCAGTAGGTCTTGCTTTAGAAACTAATGTGAGATAAAAGGGAAGAGGGTGGGTAGCCTATGTGAAGGGACTGGTCCTGGTTCAGATTTGTTTTGGTCTGAGACATGTGGGGATATTTCATATCATGAGTTTGAATCTGAAAGCTTTTTCGTTTTCCTTTTAAAGTTATTTTTAAAGGCAAAACAAATTAATTCTGACGGGAGACTAGATCAATTACATGATTAGATCATGAATGCTTATGTGTTGGTAATTATAAAGAATTCATAATAGAATTAATGGGCTACAGTTGAGAGTATGAGGTGAAACTCATCAAAATGATCTCTGTCTACACAAAAATGTGTGAATATGAGGCCAACACAGTCATACGTAGAAAGAAAGATTGATTGAAAACATGATTCTTTAAAACATTGAACTGGTTTGAGTAACTGCATATTATGTTAGACTCAATAAGAAGTCAGTTACTAATTGTGTATTAAGTTTTTGAAGCTCTGATTTGTGAGAGAGGAAGAGGTATGAATATATACACCTGTGAGCATTTGATGACACAACACAACAAATAAGCCAATTGTGCTGTTTCTGTGGAATGTGGTACACTTCTGTGGTTGAGAGAAATGTTCTTTTCTTCAGCATGTATTTTTGTAATTTGAATCATTCATTCATTCATTCATTCATTCATTCATTCATTCATCAATAAAATATTTGCTGAGTGTTGGCCTTCGGCCAGGCACTGTATTAGGCACAAGATAAACCGTGTTAAGAGAAATGGACATGATCCTTGCCTCCAGGGAGATTCTATTCTAGTGGAGAAACCCAGAAAATAAACAAGTTATGCAAAGGAGTATTTATGTACATAAACAAATTGAGAAAAATTTAAGAAATAAAGAGAATGCTGCGACAGGTAAAAATGTTACCATTTGATGGTAGTGGATCAAAGGTCATGAAATTTGAAGAATATGGAACCAGCCTTGCAGAGGGCTGGGGTCCTGTAGGTAGCTCTGTGGTTGACACAATCCAGGAGCCGAGAGCTGAATGGTCTGGCCGGAGGGTTGGGAGGGGAAGGAAATGAAATGGAGAAGTTGGCAGGGACCATATCATGCAGGCTTTCATAAGCTATATAGTAAGGTCCTTAGAGTGTGAACACAAGCCACTGATGGATTTTAAGCAAGGAGTGACTTGATCCATTTGGCCTTTGCTTTGAAAAGATCCCATCCAGCTGCTATTAAAAAAAAATGGCTAAAGGGGCCTTCATAGAGGAAGTAGAGACCATGTTAAACAGTTGTTGGTCTGATCCACCAGGGGCCTGAGCAGTGGAGGTGGCAGTGAGGACAGGAAGAAGTGAGCATCGTTCTGAATTCATTAATGTTTAACTCTGTAACCTCAAAAATATGGGTCTAAAAATGTTTCAAAATATGTTTTTCCGTGTATACTCCCTGTTGTAGCTCGTTTCTTTCTCAAACATCTAACTGTGCAGTTCTAACTAATGATTCCCCCCCCCACCCTGATTTTGGGTCTAAAAGAAATTCCCCTATTATAGTTTACATAGTAATAAGTAAAGTAGAATTTTAGATTATAACTTATGTAGTTGCCATTCTTGTGGGTTAACATGGTTGAATATGGGCCAGTTCATATGGCTTAATGTAACAGACTCAGATTTGACTATTCTCATGGAAACATTCGGCTAATGTGGATGTGGTCTGTAGCAAGGGAAATATTCTTTTTTTCCTATGGATAAATAGATGGAGGGTCCAAATGGCATCGCTTGATGAGAGATGTATTAGGCTATTCCTCAGTCTTTGGGCACACAGAGCCCCCTCATTGGACAGCCCAGGATTGGGGGGCGGGATGAAATGACCACTTTATTGGAAAAGCCCACTTTTCCTCTGTAGTCGGTCAAATGCTATTATCCTTCTATTACTCTGTAATTTTGAGGGCAAGTTCAGTGAATAACTATAGAGGCTATTAAGAGCTGTCATAGAAAATTTATCTGTCTTCAAATGGAAGGTAGAAACATTACTGCAGGAGCAGCGTTGCTTTGATGTAGATATTTTTCCTCTTTGAGCTTTTAAAAATGATGTTTATTGTTTCCCATGACATCACCCCGGACCTTTCTAACACTCGCAATTGTAATCCTGCCTTTTTCCCTTTGTCTAGAATAAAATTTATGGAGGAAGCATGGCCCATGGGAATCAATCTTATTTTGTGGTAGTTTCATGTTAGTGTCTACACTAAATAGTACACAGCTGGGGTCAATAGTAACACAGCTGGGGTCATGGTAAAATCCACCCAGATCTTCAAAGAGGAAAAGTTCCAGAAAAGGCCTCTGTCGTCCTCTCTTCTTTATTCTTATCTTTGGCTTTTGAGGGTAAGAATATGGCTGTTGGAGGCCATCATAATGCATAGAAAGAAATGAGTATTTCAGAAAATCACCGTGTTTTTTTTTTTTTTTTCCTGTAGCAGCTACAGTGGATTATCTCAAACTTGATGTCTTAAAACAACAGAATTTATTTTCTCACATTTCTGGAGGTCAGAAGCCCCAAGTCAAGGTGTTGACCAGGTGGCTCCCTCCAAAGGCCCTAAGGGGTGTATCCTTTCTTGACTCTGCAGGGAAGGGTGGCTCCAGGGAGTTCTTGGCTTTTGCTTCAATTTACTCTCTGACTCTCTCTTCACATGGCTTTCTTCCCCGAGTCTCTGTGAGACCTTTTCTGTCTCTCATAAGGGCATTTCTCATTAGGTTTAGGACCCACCCAAATGCAGTGTGCTCTCAATTTCATTTTCAACTTAATTACATCAGCAAAGATGCTGTTTCCAAATAAGGTTACATCCTGAAGTTCCAGGTAGACATGAAATTGGAAGGGCAAGACTGTTCAATCCGCTATAATCACTGACTCAGAACACAAAGCAAAAACACCTGAGTTGGTGGTTTTATTTTCCAATCTCAGTTTTATCAACTTTTAAAGAAACTACTTATTCTCAATGCTTTCCCTGGCATGGAGTTAAGAGATTAATTCATAGGATTGCCAGAAGATCAAATTACTAAAATTCTCTCTATGTGTTTAGTAAGGGAATAGAATTGAACGAGGAAGGATTTTCATCTGATTGTAAAATGTTATTAAAAATTTGCTCAACTCAGCTCTTGGAAGGAGACTTTGAAAGAAATGCACTTCCAAATATGGTTCCAATTTATGACTTTTTTATTTAACTGGGCTTGGAGTATTGCTTCTTGGACATAGAATTAGGTTCTAGCTTGAGGAATATTTGCTTGTCATGTATTTATTTAAAGTTCTAGTTCCTAAGTTCTATTTATATTATAGATTTTCCCTCAGTCTTAGTTCTGATAATCAAGGTCCCATGTAGCTCTTACTATGGGACAGGAACACTGCCAGATTCCCATCCATTATCTAAAGCAATCCTGCATCACAACAGCCCTCTGGAGTAGTTATTATTGGCCTTGGTTTATAGATGATGAGACGAAGCTTAAATGGCTTACTCAAGGATGTTCAGGGCATCAGCGGGAGAACTGGTTTTCTAATCCATTGTGTCTGATTCCAGGGTGTAGACTTTTTACCACTGGCCAACACAGTGGGCATCTAAGTATGTCCATCTTGGGTGTAGGAGGAAGTCTGTACATTTATCTGCTGTTAATCCAATGTCACCTTGCACCTAGGTTCCTCAAGCCAGACTTGTCTTGCTGGGTCTCAGTGTGCCAGTTCTGTCACATGGGGGCTGTTGGGGTGCGGGTTCACATTGTTTCTCCAGAGTCCTGACTGGCAGCTTCGAGTCCAAGCAGCAATACTGAGTGAGGAGCAGAGATTCTTTGCCTTTGGGGCACCTTTCCCTTTTCAGCTCAGATTTTCTTCAGGAACCTGCACCTGTTTGCATGCAGACTTGGGTCACCAAGCAGGGTGAATAGAGGACATCCCACCAATCTCAGGTGTGTTTGCCCAATTGGAATGTGGCTTGGTACTCAAATGATGCCTCCTTGGAGCTGCCTTCCTGCCCACTGTAAGGAACAAAGCCCCTTCCCTCCCTCCCTGTCACTCTTGCCTGCTTATTCTACTGTACTGTCACTACAGCACTTGTTGCTACTTGATACGTTTTATGTTTAGTCCTTCCTTCATTTTCTACCCGCCACTGGAACGTAAACTTCATGAAGAGTGAGAGCTTTGTCTTCTTCGCTTCTATATCCCCCCGTGGATAGGACAGGACTTGACACAGAGACTGTGTAAGTGACGAGTGAGCATATGAATGAGTGAGTGAATGAACATGCCATGTTGCCATAGTTATTCTCTTCCTCTGCTGATTTTTAGGAAAGTGTAGGACTTCACTGAGCCCTAAATACTGATCAAATGTTGTTGGTATTAAGATATTTAGTGGTCAGCAGTATTCTTGTGTGGTGTAATAATAATGTGGGGTGAAGTTTGTGATTACTACTGGGTAGGAGTCAACAAGAGAGCTAAAAAAATCTTAGTGAAAAGACCGAGTGGGTAGATATGCAGGAAACAGCAATGAGGGACATAAATATATGCTGCTTGTAATGAAAACATATGTATAGTGTATGTATATAGCATATATACTGTCCTTAGTGTATATTAAATACATATATATGTATATATCCTTTAATTTCTTTTTTTCCCTTTACTAAAGGAAAACCAGCACAGAATAATGTTACATTTTTTTTTATTTATTGGTAAACGTCTACTATCAGAAACTCCTCTTGGGATAAATTGTTAAATCCTCTAAGACACAGTACAGGCTGGGAATATTTATTTACATTTAACCCTCGATTTCCACAACATGGGAATCTGCACATGATTTTTACTGGGAAAAGGACAAAAGAAAAAATAAAAGGAATGATGACCCTGTTTGCTTTTACTGTTAACGGATTTCAGGAGTCAGGGTGTCATGTGTAAATCTGGTGGGGGCCTAACATTATGATAAGGGATTCAGGCATTTCTTTTCTCCACCCGATGCTTGAGTCCCTTAGAAAGGGACATGGGAAGTTTCAGGAGGGATTGTGGGGGTGATGAACATAGGGGAGAATAGGACTTATTTGGTTGAAAAGAAGAGAGAGGAGGCAGGAGATGAGAATTCTATTTTTTCTTTTTTGCTCGACTAGAAAAGGCTTCGCTTTCCAAATTGCCTCACAGCACCGAACGGAGATTGTTGATAACCAGTTCTGGGAACAGTAATGGCGAAGGAGGGTCAAAGCATGGGGGGTGGCCGGTGGAAGGGAAAGGAGACATTTATTTAGAGCTCAGCTCTGCATCTCCACTGCTAGTGAATTTCTATTCCATTACCACTTTCTTCTTTCCAGTAATGGAACTTGTAGAGACAATGAAAAAGGTAATAGAGCCATCAATATAGTATATTCTGGAGCCCCGGCTGAGGTGCTAAAGTAGCTTCTAAGGCTTACAAAGCACGCCGAAATGGATCAAGTTCACTGCCTTCCAGTGCAGTGTGGAAGGGAGTGGAAAAAACTGGCAGTGTTTTCAAGAATAGCTTCAAGAGTTTTGCGGGTGGCCTTTACCTCTTTAAGAGCAATTACTTTCCATTTCTAAGGGTGTCAGCTAGGGCATTATTTATTAATTACTTTCTTCAGAATATTGATTCTTTGTTATCTTGTAATGATATGTGTCCGAAAGATGTTAATCAAAAATTGTCTTTTATCCCTTCACTTGTGTACTATTTTTTTGCACCTTTCTTTGATTATGGTGATTTTTTAAAAACCTTGGCATATTATGTCTTAGTTTTCTTTGTCCTCTGGTCATGCTTGTTGCATTCGAAATCACTCAGGCCACTACTGTCTTTATTGACTATTTTCATATAAACTCTGGAAAGCCACTAGAACATCACACTTTTCTTGGTTTCCTCCTCGGGTTTGTTTTGTGATTCCTTAGATAAAAACTGTGTCTTCTTTCTTTTGGGGGAGGGGTCTGTTTTATTGTGGGCAGTGTGCTGGTAATTGAGGTGGAAATTTTACCAGCTTTTCTAGCTGCTGGATCACCAGGTGTGTTGTAAAAAATAGGCAAATGGTAATATATAAAGTTTAGAGTAGTGCATTGGTATACTGGAAATAGGTAGTGGCAGAATTTGGAAGCACACAGAATATGGGAATGTTATTACGAGAGGGACCATCCTCTGCTACGACTCTGATAACTGTCTTGTAAGTCATGACTTCAGTGTAGATTTAACTTGTCCTTGTTCAGGGACATGGTGGAGAAATTTTAAATGATACAATTACAACCAGTGTCACTCGACAGAAGTGATGTGTACCTGCATCAGATTGATTGTGAGTCTTGATGACAAATGCCAGCTACCTTTGGCCACCAGAGAAAGACAGTATTTCTCAAGTATGCTTTGGCTTTCCGAAAAATCCATTACTAGATTTTATACTAATGTAAAAGTCTTTCAGAGGAAACATTACTTTGTACAATACAGGTTTTTGAAATTTGATCTCTCTTTCAGATACTAAGATACACACGCATGCAAATCTATTTATTTTCGTTAGAGAGGAAACATTTAGAGGATAATTTAATTTGCACCTCTTGCAGTCGCTTTTTCTAAATTTCAACTTTTCTTGTGATTCCGCCACCATTTAAAGTGGGTTTTCATTTCTTGGGCTTCTTTTTCTTACCTTTTAGGTTTAATGGCTCATACTAAAAGGCACTTATCTTACTACCGGCTAGCATGTTTCATTGGCTACATTTACTCTGGCAGATGAGTTATAGAAGATTCTTTAATATATATATTTTTCTTTTTTCCTGTAGATGGACCCTTGTAGTGTTTTGACAGTTAAAAAGGATGGGGGGTTATTGAGCGTCTAGTTTCTCAGCTGCTCAGCTGTATTTTTTGAGCTATATATCAGCAAAATTACCCAGCTCTCTTACAGAAGGTGTTCTGTTGCCAGATGGTACTCTGCAGGAAGCAACTTCTTAGTTTTCTTAAATCAGGATTTATAGTAAAATAGAATAACACTTAGATATGGAAGACTTAGGTTTCTCTGCAAATCTTACAGGCTCAAATACCCGTCCTTTCTCTCTGTCTTCATTGTTTCCTATTCAATTAAGCTGATAACAAAATGTCTACCCTGTGATTCAATAACTGAAGGACACATTCTTAGCAATTTTCATTGTATCACCTGCTCAGAGACTGGATGGAAAGGTTCAGCTTCAATTGCACCATTAGCCTGGCAACTACAGCCAATCGTTACCAATGATTTTTGGTCTCCCTAATTGTTTTTTTTTTTTTCTCCTCTATTGAGCTTATTCAGAAATAATGAAACTTCATCCTTCCTTTTCTTAAAACATATTCACACAAAGTGTAGTTGCCATTTCTTCTATAAACTCATCAGCGTTGCCTTAAGGACTCCCCTTAACTATTGATTTTCCAGTCTAGCTAATAGATCTCCTAATGCAGAAATACCCCCATGCACGATTCAACAATTAGAAAATTATGAAAGCAAGTCCCAGGGGACTCCCAGGTTCTGCACATCCTGATGACTCTGCATCAGCCTCCCTGTTGGAAGTATTGGGACTGGGTGACCTGGGAGAGAAGAATAAAACACCAGTGCTTTTATATAATAAAATAAGGCTGTGCTTCCTTATTTTCCAGGCACTACAGCTATTTCGAAGGGGTATATTCTGGCTTAGATTAGAAGTGGCACATTTCAACAACTATTCTGAAATATCGTTTACATAAAGTATTTCAGTACTTACTTTAAACCCACTCCCACAAAACAGGAAAGACTAAGATCAAGTTTCATTAAACCCTTTTGGGAAGATAGGTGGGATTAACTGTTACAGACTTCCATGGCTTAAAATCTAAACCCATATTTTTTAAATGAAAGTTGACTTGTTTTTGTAATAATCAGAATTGCCTTGGCCTGGAGTTCTAATAGAGAAATTTCGTGGAGATTAGAACATAACCTTCTATGCTGCCTTATCACTTGTTGCTAATTAAGACTGTGTTATAACTTTGTGACTCATTTGGTGAACATTAAAATTGCCAGAGTATTAAGTATTTTCGTAGCACAACATGTGGCTTTGACGTCTTCTCGAATGGCTAGTTTGCTTGTGATTAATTCCAAAGCTTGAAAATATATATTTAAGATATTAGAGCCCTGATGCACAAATAAGAAGGACTTGGCCCTTAACTCTCTCCTATTTTTGACCACCCCTAGGTTTCCTCATTTTTCTACCTTGATTTGACATGTTCTTGTCTCACTTAAAGATCTTCAGTACTCTCCATTGTTTGTAGGTCTTACAAGACCCCATGCTGTACTCCTGCCTATGGAAACACCGTCTTCCCGTCCCTCTCAGATCTACCCTGATTCATCTATGATGCCCTTTCCATTTCGGTAATCACCAGTTTCCAACCAGCATTCATGCTGTCACTCTGTTCTGAATGAAACCTATCCCCTAACTTTGACTTTATTCCTCCATCAATCTTTTCAATGGTTACTACTTCTGTGAAGTTTTATTTCTACCTATGATTTGACTTCCCTAGATTATATTGATTTCTCTTTTGTATACAGGCAATAATTTATGTTTGTAATTGTTCTAGAACTCGTCACATATGATCAACAGTGTGCATCTACATGCCCCTCCACACTGGATCCTGAATTCTTTTTGGATTCTCTTTTTTGGATTCCTTATATCTGGCTTTGTGCCTTATATATAGTAAATGCTCAACAGATGCTTTTGAAGAAACAGGACTGAAGTAAACCTTGGAAATTATCTAGTTAATGCCTTTATTATTTTATAAGTGAGAAAAAACATTGTCACTTAAAGCATTTATTTGGTTATTATCACAACGTCATTATCAGTACCTGATAGCTCTCCTTTTGCATTATTGGTTTCCAGCTATTTGAACATAATAGAAACTAAAAATTTAATGAACAATCTACTGTTTTTGTAGTGCTTTTTTTTTTTCAACATACTTTTACCTTCTTCAGGTTGATGAGGTTCACAGGGCCAGAATTCTTTCCCCCACATAAAGGGCAAAAGGCTTAAGTGATTCACCAAGGTCATAGAAGGAAAGAAAAACACTTGAATTAAGACCTGTCTTACACTAACCCTTCATGGGTCATTCAGCCATCATTGGAAGTTGGACTATGACCCTGGTCCTGTTTCTCCATGTGGCATTAAGCTGTTTCAGATGTCTTGTTAGAAAAGCACAACTTTTACTTCTAGCTGCAAGAAAAGAATCCTGCGTTGAACTATCCCTGGAAAAAAATAATGCCTGGAGGAGTTTGTCTTTGATGGTTTAGGGGAGGAAGTTCAGCCTTTAGGTCGTGCTGTACATCCTGGGAGTAGAAATTGAGGTAGGAGTGAACTTGAACCTTCCTCATTTCCAAAGCTTAACACAAAATGATAAAGGTCATATAAGTTTTTGTTTGTTTGCTTTATTTTTATTTCTTAGCTATATAATACATATTTATTATATATGTTTTAGAAAACTTAGAAAAATGTAAAGAAAAATGTTAAAAATATCGATAGTCTGTCACTAGGAATCCACTATGAACATTAACATCCACTGTTAACTCTGGAATTAGGTTGCCTGGGTTAAACCCTGGTTCTGCCACTTAGTAGTTATGGAATTAACCTCATCTTTCTGGATCTAAGTGTACTTATTCATGAAATGGGAGCAATAATATTGCTTGTATCAAAAGGTTCTTGTGAGGAATACATGAATTTAAAGTGTAAAGCACTTTAAATTGTGCCTGATCACAGAATATGTACCCACTTAATTGAACTGTTACTATGCATCTAGTCATTTTATTTTTAAAAATCTGGAATGTAAGTTGCCTGGGTGGCCCAGCTGGTTAAGTGTCTGACTCTTGATTTTGGCTCAGGTCATAGTCTCCTGGTTCGTGAGTTTCAGCCCCACATTGGGCTCTGTGCTGATAGTGCGGAGCCTGCTTGGAGTTGTTGCTCTCTCTCTCTTTCTACCCCTCCCGTGCTTGCACTCTCTCTCTCTCAAAATAGATGAACGTAAAAAATCATCTGGAATGTACGCTGAAATATAACATTTTATCCTACATTTCCCAGTTAATATGTCATAAGCATTTCTCCACATACTTAAATATTCTCTTATAATATGAATTTATTGGTTATATTTCATCCTGTCTTTATTGATCTAACCAGTCCCTAACTGTTTCTAATCTTTGACTATTGTACTATACTTTGACATACAGTTATGTTATATATCTTTATGTATTGGCCTGATGATTTCCTTGGGATAGATGCCTAGGAAAAGAATTAATGGGTAAAAGGTATAATTCTTTTAAGGATTTTGAGTTATCAACCTCGTTTTCAAACCGTTTTATTGATACATAATTTACATGTCCTGTACTTTCTACAATTAAGGTTTACAATTCAATGGTTTTTGTTATATTTAATAATATGATAAGCTATAGATAACATAAATTTATCGTCTTTGTCAGTTTTGAGTGCGCACTTTAGTGGTAATAATTACAGTCACCGTGTTATGCAGCCATCACTGCTATTTCCGAAGCTTTTCTGTTACCTGAAACCATTGTTACCTGAACCATTAAGCAGTAGCTTTCATTCCCTTCTCCCCCTATCCCCTGGGAACCTCTAGTTTACCTTCTGTCTCTGCCAATTTGCTTGTTCTAGATACTTCATAAAAATGCAATCATACAATGTCTGTCCTTTTGTGTCTGTCTCATTTTACGTGGCCTGCTGCTGTCGAGATTCATCCATGACGTAGCATGTATTAGAACTTCATTTGTTTTCTATGGCCGACCAATACTCCGTTGTATGTTTGACTGCATTTTTTTAATCCATTCATCTATTGATGGACATTTGGTGTGAATAATAGTGCGGTGAATGTTGTCATTAAACTATCTGTCTAAGTGCCTGTTTTCAGTTCTTTTGAGTGTATACCTAGAAGAGGAAGTACTTCTGGGTCTCATGGGAACTCTGTGTATGGTTAGAACCACCTCACTCTTTTCCACAGCAATTCCAC
This sequence comes from Acinonyx jubatus, assembly GCF_027475565.1. Taxonomy (NCBI): domain Eukaryota; kingdom Metazoa; phylum Chordata; class Mammalia; order Carnivora; family Felidae; genus Acinonyx; species Acinonyx jubatus. Next base: position 64,349,743 of record NC_069380.1, read on the forward strand.
CATTTTGCATTCCACCAGCAGTGTATGAGGGACCTAATTTTCCTCACGAGGGTAAACCTTGTTACTTTCCTTTTTTGTTGTAGCTCTCCGGCATGTGTGAAGTGGTGTCTCATTGTGGTTTGTATTTACATTTCACTAATGATTAATGGTGTTGAACATCTTGCAAGAGCATATTTACTATTTGGGTAGGTTCTTTGGAGAAATGACTATCCAGGCCTTATGTCCATTGTAAATAGTTGGATTGTTTGAATTTTTGTTGTTTGAGTTATTTACCTTTTAAGAAAGTACTTTCTTATTTTGTGCTTGTAAATATTTACCACGAAGCAGATACTTTAGGCTCCTTAGAATTTGTGAGTGGAACTAGAGTTCATAAGATACCCTCCTTCATGTAATGAGTATGACCCTGTGCCAGGCATGGTGTTGGGTTGCTGGGTACACATGTGTATGTGTGGTTTGTTGGCTAGATATTCTTATTAATTTTTTCTTGCTCAGAACTTACTTCTTCATCAGAAAGACTTCCTCTGCTTCAAAGCATGTCCTTCACCAAGTATAAGTACTGTATACAGTATTTTGACCCTGTACAGATTGTGAAATGCATATTCTTAGCACAAACTGACAGCATTCCCTAACGCTGTAAGATGCTGCTAACGTATCTGAAAGGGATTTTATGAAACCAAAGGAGAGTTTTAATACTTTGGATCCAATGTTGATTCTGTCAATAGTAAATTTGTTCTGGGTTTCTTTCCTGGCTTGCTCTGTTCCAATTCCCATTTCAGCACTTTGAAACTACATTGAGGCAATAGCTTTCAATACACCTTGAATCAGTCCCAAAACACCAGAGCGTAGAGCGATATTGAAATAATATAACCAGAGGGAAAGATAACATATTAATAGAACCACCCACAAGAAAGGCGAAGTCCAATGAAGCAAAAACATGTATGTGTCTTTTATTTTAAAAATCTCACCTACAGTTCTTCCCCATTAAGCTTGCTTGCAGGGTTTTCCAACGAAGGAGTCTAATTTCGATCGGGTCTGGGCTGGACTGCACCCTAAGGAGGTACATCTGCTCAGAATGAGTAATGGTGATTTGAGAAGTGGCATGCTAACTTTCATATTCTGCAGCCTTCACGTGGTTTTTCACAAGCTGACTATCCAGCATCTTGGTTTTCTTTACTATTGTCGTCTGGCTGTGCAAGAGAAGAGTGTTGAGGCCAAGGGTAATTTTGTTGGTACTTAAAGTATCTGAAGTCTGATTTAGTCCATGGGTCATCTTCCAATGCCCTGAGCTAGAGTAACAGGCCAGGTGAGTGCAGGATTTGATATCAAGCAGAACATTAGATCAGGTGCTAAGCCTGCATACAGGTGTGTGGGATGTGTGGCATCATTAACTAATGGCAACTCACACTGTTCTTGCTGGGCTCTTACTATGTGTTAATCCAGGCATTATGTGAAACACTTGACATGAAAATTGTCTCACTTATGTCTGTCAATTTTAAGAGGCAGACAGTTACCACCTGCATTTTAAAGACATGGCTAGGGGCACCTGGGTGGCTCAGTCGGTTGAGTGTCCGACTTCAGCTCAGGTCATGATCTCGCGGTCCGTGAGTTCGAGCCCCACATCAAGCTCTGTGCCGACAGCTCAGAGCCTGGAGCCTGCTTCAGATTCTGTGTCTCCCTCTCTCTTTGCCCCTCCCCCACTAACACTCTGTCTCTATCAAAAAATGAATAAACATTAAAAAAAGACACGGAGAGTACCAGAGTGACTAAACAGTGTTCCCAAGGTCACATGTTTAATGGATGCTAGGATTAGGATTCTAAACCGAGTATGATATCTCAGAGGAAAGCTTGGGTGCTTGACTATGCACAAAACAGTTCTCTCATGAGAGAATGCTTTTATCTATTGCCACATCACTGGACCCCACTGGCCACTGACCCCAATATTCCATGTTGTTGATCTTTTTTTGGCTGTTGTTGCAAGTAAGCACCTTAGGCAAGAAAGAGAGGTCTTTCTTCAACTGTTACCTTGGCCAGTTCTCTCTGCTCATCCCTAGCCCCCAGCAGGCACCCAAGTGAGGAATTTCCCTCATGTCTACCATGGTCTTTCATTCTGCCTCCTCTTTTCATGTGCATGATTTTACATGCCCAGGAGGACTATCTTTGGTGATGCTTGTTTTGATTAGAAAACATGGCAACCGATAGATACTGGGGATGAGCCTACAAAGTGTACATATGCTGCTTTTCTTCATCACTCTTATAGCATTTTGTAATTTTACTCTTTTTACCTTTTTGATACTCTTTCCTCCATACTGTGTGCAGAGACCATATCTGATTGGTTTTCTGCCATATACCTACTCCTTGACATGGTGTCTCATGTATGACAAGTACTTAATAAATCCACATCAAGTAAAAGAATCAATAAAGGAATGCGTGAGTTCTCTCCAAGAGGTTAGAATACAGGAATCTAGATCCATGCAAAAATCATTATTAACATCTCCTCCTTATACAGTAGGTGCTAAAGTGAATAGTCCATTTTAGGTGAGAAGAAGAGAAAATGTCACATTGACTCATAAATCACCTTGACTTACGCTGTTGAGCATATTCACAGTAGAAAAAGACTTTCTGTCCCTGTTGAGCTCAGACTGTGAAGCCACAGAAACAGAAATTTGGTTTTCCTTCGGATGTGCAAGCATTCCTTCAAGGTGATGTTTGATCGGCAGCTCACACCTGCTCAGCTTTCCCAGTCAGGGCTTCCTTGGAGGCCTTTGTCCATGGATGTATGGACCTCTCTCTCCTGGAGAGACCTAGTTGGGTATTCCACAAGCTTTCTTTAGTTCCAAAGGAGATAAATAAGTGGCTAGAACTCGGGGAATTTCAGGTGAATAGGATCCTGGCTAAAAGTTTATAAGACACTGCCATAGTTTTATGCATCTAAATCTCAAGGAGTTGAAATAACCACGTAAAACCAATCTATACGAAAGCATGTTCTAATTAAACTTCTCAGCGCTGACTAGGGAAGGATTGACCTATAAGCCTAAATTTGGTGTTGGAGAATGTATCCTGGACCCACTGCTCCCTTTTGGCTATTTTTTTTTAAAGCTCATTTCTTCCAGCCTGAGCTATGACTCCTAGTTACATTTTATCACCTTGGGGTTCAAAATCTTCACCTTATGGGATTGTCAGGTATTGCTGACTTTATTTTGACCACCTGATTTTCTGTAGTTTGTACTGAACCTGAATCTTGAATCTCTGTGATAACAAATGCTGTCTTGGTAAATGGATCCTGAGTTTTGATTCTCTTATTTGCTGTGTAATCAGTTGAAACGCTCCTGGTCTGTTCATGGATTCTGTCTGGTTTGCTGCAGCAGTTGAAATGAGAGTCTGTCTTTTCCCTGGTTGCAATGAATTTTCCTTCCTTTGTTTTTTTTTTTTTTAAATCTTCCTTCTTCCCTTTTCTTTCATTCCTCTCTTTTTTTCTTCCTTCTACCACTCAACACATTTTACTGAGTGCCAGCAAAGCTTGCCGTTAGGCACTTGCTAAAAAAATATAGACAGGGATCTTATTTTAATGGTCCATGGAGGACACCAAGTATTAAAAATATAATCATAGAAATAATTCAAAATTGTGGTAATGGCCTGAGGTCAAAAATACAATTTTCAGTGAAAGACACTAACAAGGATTTATACTGATCTGGGAAGTTGAGGGCTGAAGGTTGGGTCCCAGTTTGATATGCTTGGAATTAAGTGTGAGAGTGGATGGAGGACATGCCTATAAAGGCCTTTGGGATGGGAAGAGGTTGATTTCATGTGATAATCCCATGAAGACCACCTCCATACACAGCTCACCCACCTCCCTGCTTTTTTCTTTATAGCACTATTCAGCATCTAACATAAATTAGAATTCTTTCTCTTCTTTGCTACCTTTTCCCATAGACTTTAAGCATTAGGAGGGCAGAGATATTTATCTATTTAGTGTGTGTGTGTGTTTCGTATTTTCATTGCTAGATCTCTGCTACCTAGAATAGCAGCTGACAAACAGTAGGTGCCTGATATTGTTCAAATCCAGTGAGACTGGGCCACTGTGAGTACAATGAGCCAGAGAGAGCAGAGCATATGTTAGTTGGAGAAGAGGGTGGAATCTGGGTTACATGGGTTGTTTCAGATCATGCTCTGGATTTAGGATTTTATCCAAAGTGCAGTAGATAACATTGCATGAAATGTTGCATGAATGTTACGTAGTACCGCCATCTTTTTTGTTCGTTTGTTTGTTTCTAATAGAGAACTCACACAATTTCTCCTCTTATTAAGTCAACTTATGCTAGGTTGCATTTATAGTTTCAAATACTAGCATCTACTGTCTAACACTTAGAAACCAGAAAGAGGTCATTAGAAAGGTTTTACCATGAATCCCAACCCATGTGGGAAAGAGCTGCAGAGAAGTCAACTTCTGAGGAATATTTTTACCCTTTCTTCAGTGAATGGTTATGTGTGTGTGTGTGTGTGTGTGTGTGTGTGTGTGTGTGTGTGTGTGTGTTTAAGGAAAGGGATTCCATTATAAGCTTTTAAAGAGCATTGGCTAGTTTACTGTGTATGTTTTAAATGATCATGTGTGTTTGTAGTTATTTATTTATGTACCTGCCCTTGAATTAATACCTATTAACAAGAAACAACTAATCATATAAAGTAGGCTTTATCCTTATTTTGCACATGAATAAATGAACAATAAGGTGGTGGGAAGGAAACTAGCATCTGAGTGTCTACTATGTATCCGGCATTTTCCACATTTATCTCCTTTAATCCTCACAAAACCCTTTGAGAAAGGGGGCATTATTTCTCATCTGATTAAGATGAGAGAATGAATCCAGGATAGGTTAACGAAGAGTTCCAGTGTCACAAGACAAGTAAAAAGAAGAGTCTGAATGATCTTTGCTGTTATATTTTACGGCTCCTAGGGAATTTTTAACAACTTGCTGCAATAGCAGAACTAATAAAGAGCTCAAGTATGTATGAAACCTAGGTCCTCTGACTCTTGAGCCATTTCTGCTTTTTTTCACTGTAAGGTAATGCATCAGTTACTGCTTCTAATTAAATCTTCAAGTGCTGATCTCACTTCATAAGTGCAGGGCAATGCAGGGAGAGAACCCTCAAAGTAGACATTAAGTGTGTTGAATGCTCCAGTCACAGATGTAGGGTGGGACCTTTCACCTTCTCGTTCTTACAGAATCATTTTTTACTAGATGTGGAAGACATCTAGTAGAAGGCGGGCCCTGGATGAGATGTTCTCTGGGGTCCCTTTTATCTCCAATATTTAATGACGTTTAAAGTTAACTGCATTTGCTGCACAAAATATTTTGAGCCTGAGCAATGTTGGAGAAAGTGGAGTGTCCGGGTCAGTCAGAATTCAGGCTCATGTTCTTAACACCAGACTCTACTTTAGCCAACATGGGTCTTGATTTCCTCCTGGAAAGCTCCCCAAACCTGGAAGGTTTCTTGTATACTAGTCAATTAACAGCCTTAAAACACTTGTGAAATGAGCCCTTCTCTATCTGTTTGCTCCCTCTTGATCTTTTTCAGGGGTCAGTGCTTCACACAAAACTTACTCTGTGAGAAGTAAATCTAAGCTTACTTATTGTATTTATTTTTTCAACATAATAGAAATAAATAAATAAATAAATAAATAAAAAATAGAGAACTTGGTCACTTCCTACGCCTGGCTTCCCCAACAATTCGTTTGGTTTCTGGAAATTGTGTACTTACAAATATACCTATCTTAAAAAAAGGAAAGCCATTGCTTTGAGATCATGTTTTTTAAAGGCAATTGGAGCCTTTTTTATCAGCTTACTCATACTCCTTGTTCTTTCTCTGTCTCTAAAGCCTATTCTTTTATGAGCTACATGCATAGTTAACTTGGGCTTTTCCAATGAAAACAAATACATGTTTTAAAAAATTCCCTTTTTTGCTAAATACACTTTTATCTTAATATATATTTCTCATTGGAAGTGTTAATACATAGTAGAATACTTTTTGTCTCCATAGAATCATCTAGATATTGTGAAGTTGTCATATTTGAAAAGGGGGGAGCATTTTTCTGGGAGATGGCTGAGATTTCTCCTGTGAGCTAAGGAGACAGGATTATTTCCTGATATCACAAATGACGACTTTGTAGCTCCAGAGGATCTCCGTTTAGACTCTCCTGCCCCTTTACAACAATTAAACTTTATTTTGTTTTTTGAATATTATTACCTAACACATATTAAAAGACACACACACACACAATGAAGACTGGAGTGCTATGATTTGAGGGAGCTTTTGGGGGAGCATTAGAAGGCGCAGTAGGTCTAAGAGGAAAAAAAACAAACAACCCAAACTTGAGTTATCAAGAAGAACCTATAAGTAAGGAAGACTGTAGGCTTGACAAAGTCCACACAGCAAGTTCTGAATTAGCCTTTGACCCTCACAATGGTGCCATCAGAAAAAGTGTCCCTTCTTCCCATTTTTCTAATTCTCCACATTGGCATAGGTGTGTTATTCCAATTAGTTTTGCTAAATTAAATTTTTTTAGAAGGGGCTTATTTAAAGTAGAGATAAGTATCTCATTACCTTTTGTGTAGAAAGGCAGATTTTTGGTATTGTTTGCTTGCTTAATTGACTTCCTTAGTTATATTTTTTAATCAGCCTTATATCCTTCTGGGTATATTTGTGACCACTGCAATGATTAATCATTTTCAGGAAACATTTCAAGAGGCACTGAAATCTTTTGTCAGATAGTCTTTCTGATGGAGGTATTAAAATTCCTCTACCCTATGAAACTTTTAAAAATACGATAACAGAACCGGGATCGGAATTTATTAGATTGTTGAGATTCAATAATTGTGATTATTAATTCATTCATTTTATTGAAACAATATTTCTGATAGTCTTGGTTTCTTAAAAAAATGCTGTCAAATAGAAGATATAAGGCCTATTCTGGTTAATCACCTCATTTATCAAATACTTAAAGAGGAGAACAGCAAAACAAATGCTAAGTACTGGAAGTTCTTTAATGAAATATCAAAATTAATAAATACTGAGAGAAGTCAGTTCTTCTATTTGAATTTCATTGTGAACTTTTTTTGAAATAAAGAAGCAAAGGTGGGGCTCCTTGGCGTCTCAGTTGGTTAAGTGTCTGACTATCGATTTTGGCTCAGGTCATGATCTCACAGTTCATAAGTTTCAGCTTCACTGACAGCATGGAACCTGGCTGGGAGTCTTTCTCTCTCTGCCCCTCCCTCGCTTCTGCTCTCTCCCTCCCTCCCCCCCCCCCAAATAAATAAATGCTTAAAAAATGTGCTAAAAAAGAAAGCTGCTTGAAGGTGCATATCATTCTTTACTATGTCTTAACCCGTTCCCTCCTTTGACTTGTTCCCAACTTGGGCTCTGTCTGTACTAATTCAGTGCCCCTTTTCTTCATAAATCCAGTATGTGTCTCTGTCTCCTGGCACATGCCATTTCATTGGGGAGCTAAGGTATCGAGTTGAGACACCATCAGGATGAACACAAGATGTGGGGATCAAAAATGAATCAGATCCAGCCCTATTCTGGCAGCTGTTCTGGGGAAACTGCAATACCAGAGTTTGCCACTAGCTTGCTGTGGCACTAGACAAATTATTTCACAACTGGGACCATTGGTTCCCTCATCTTCATAATGAAGGGTTTGGACCAATACTTTCTAATGTTCTTTCTAAACAAACAATCTCAATTTCTACTGCAATCCTTTTCTTTTTATCATCTTGTCCATGAACACTGGGGTGGGTTCCCTTGAATGGAACTGAGATGGCCCATTTTGTTCTAGCCTTGAATCTTACCACTGGAAGAATCCTTAATCTTGACAGAATCCTTTTGCTTCATAGGTGAGTAAGCTGATGACTGGCAGAGTTAAAGGAGATAGATACCAGGGTCAAAAAATAGAAACATGTTCTGTAAATTCTCTACTGCGATGAAACAAACTATCCCCAAACTTTGTGCCTTTTGAAACATCACAAATGTATTGCTTCCTGCAATACTTTTGGGCTGGTTTTCTTAAGAGCAGTCTCAGAATGGCATTCTAAGAAGGTGATGACAGAAGTTGTTAAGTCTTCTTGAAGCTTAGGTTCTGGAGTTTGCATGGTGTCACCTCCTACAGTCTACTGGTCAAAGTACGTGCAAGGACAGCCCAGATTCAAGGGTTGGGGAAATAGGATCCATCTCTTGATGGGTGGAGTGGTAAAGAGTCTGCGGCCATATTTAATCTACCACACATAGACTATTATTCCTTTCTCCAAAAGCTATGCCACGTTGCAGCACTTGGTTACAGCACTTTTTGGGCCAAGTCGTTGTGCAGCCTTAAAATCCTTTTTAATACAGTGCTCCAGGCAGCCACCACAAATCAATCAGAACTGCCATAAGAAATGAAATCTATCTGCCATCTGGACTGCAGTGAGTTGTGTTGACAGAGCCCGAATGGAAAATTCAGAATTCCTGGCTCTTGGTCTAGGTTCCTTTCTTTCCCCAATCACTGTTTCTCTTCCCTTCTGGTACATTCTTTAATGTTTGTCAAGTTATGTTAGAAAAGTCACTTATTTTTACCACTAAACTTTCTCAAAATGTACATACTTGAGATTTGGAACAATATCATATATTGTGTGTTTTCTTGGTAGATTATGACATAAACTGTAAGTTTAAGAGCCATCAATTTGGATACCCCTGTAACCAATGATAAAAGTTGGATCAATCCACATGATCACATTTGGATCAATAATGTAGCAATGGAATATTATGTGGGTCTTGAAAGGATGCATTGAGAAGGGTATAGCATTTCCCATGTAGCATTCTCGTGGAATCTAATGATTAAGAGACAGACAAATACAGAACATGAGCTATTTCACAAAAGAACTAGCCTGAAATCTTAAAAAGATGTGAGTTTCATGAAAGACACACACACACGTATACATATACATATATGACTAAAAAGCATTGCTTTGTAACAAAATGCAGCTCATGATTCTATATTGGATTTTGGACTTTAAAAGTTATAAAGTAACTTACTGGGAAAATTAGGGAGTATTATTGTATTGATGTTAAATATTTTATATGTGATAAATACCTTGGCAGTTATGGAGGAGAATATCTTTATTCCTAGAGAAAAATGAGATGTATTTAGAAGGAAAGAATCAAGATATGTGCAACTTATTTTCAAATGGATCAGAAAAAAATGAATATAATATATATAAATGTATGCACACAGTGTATGTTTGTATATACGAATACATGTATGTTTTCATTTAAGACTAGAAAGAAAAAGAGCAAATATGGTAAAAAAATTAATTAGCAAATCTAAGTGATAGATCTATACATCTTCATTATACTTTTTAATTTTTTGGAAGGTTTGAAAAATTTCGAATTAAAAAGTTGGGAAAAAAGTTAACCAACTATATTTTGTGGTTGAGACCATGTCTGGACTTTGAGCTATTATGATAAAGTATCCAATGCCAACTATGTGATTAATTTCTAAGGAATTCAATTTCAGAAGGCTGCATTTCTAGAAAGGCATATTTTCTTTACTTATAGAAATACACAAGGAGAAAAATCTCAAGTACAGGCATTTGTTTGAATATGGTAATTGATAGAAAAGTTGACCAAGTAGAAAACTGTAATGTGTCATAATAAAAGATGTTGAGATTTGCCTACATGTTATGTGGGCATTATGGTTCACAGAGTTACATATTGTGCCAGAAGCCCTGATGACAAGAGTTTCATCTCTTTCTGCTCAGATTCTGTGGATGACTTTGAGCAAGTCACTTTAACTTGTGTGGAACTCAGTCCTCCTGGAAAATGCAGAAGCTAATTCTGGTTTACATCGTAGAGCTTGTCAAAGGATTAACCATCTAACTGCAGAGTTTGGTATACAGGTTTTCCCATCTAAATGCTCAGCCTCGGAAACACAAAGAGGATTGTCATGCTGAGGAGGGAGCTAAGGTAATGTTTATTGATTCTGCACTTGTTTAGAGATTGTTCTTATGGGATCCTGTACCAGGTTTTATCCTTTATAAATTATAATACTAAGAAAAATCTATTTGTACTTTGACACATCTGTTTTCCTGCACAACTCTTAATTTCCTTCTGAAACAAGATTGGATTTGGAGGAGGAGACTGAGGTAGAAAAATTACCCTTGACTTTGTCATCTGTGAAAGGATTGTGTCAACTCTGTGTTTTAGGAGCGTAGGTGTTTGAGAGCATGTGAACTAATTAGCCTCTCTAACCTTTGTTTCTTAACTTATACAAATACAGCTCTTTTGAGGGAAAGCTGGGTCTTCTGTAGACTGAGCGTAGAAAAGGCGAGCCATTATCTGGGTGTAACAGGATTGAGAAGCAATTGGCTGGGTGAAGGCATCCTGAGAAAAGTCCTGTATATGCATTCATTATGTGTACAGACAGATGCAGGAGCGATTCTCAGGTGCTGACAGTAGGGAGATATAATTGGAGGAAGCTGAGCAACTGGTTGGATAGGAGCTGCTAAAGGATTGCAGAACTGACTCGTGTTAACCTGTGGTAGGCAGCACAGAGACACTGGAGGTTCCTGAACAGGGGATTGACAGTGGGGTGATTACATTGGAAACTAAGTAATACATGGTAGCATTATGTAGGAAAAGACCAGCAAAGAACTTTCCCTTGGGAGTTCTGGATGGAGATGCATGTTCAGCTCTGAAATAGAGGCTCTAGCCAAGTACCATTAGGAGAGTGTGAGAGGAGTACGTTTCTGTGGAAGTCGGAAGTAATGAGGGCTGTGATTGATTAGTGATGTCTGCCTAGGGCAAGGGTGGAACCGTAGAAGCACATGTGTCCTGTATTTGCCATCCCTTAGCTAGAGAGAAGTAAACCCCAAATTCCAACCTATGTGATGAGAAAAAGAACTGCAAACTGGGTTAGAAGAAAGTTGATGATCTAGTTTCAGTTACACTTCAATTTGAGGACAGCACATTAAGTACATTGGCGGGAGGGGGGTCACTGTTGCTACTTCTTGACATTAGCTTTGCTAGACTTACTAGAGAGAGAGAGAGGTGATCAGAGTAGAAAGAGTATAGGAGCTAGAACTCTTTTTGGAGGTCAAATGAATAAACACTATGCGTTATTAAGCTGCCCCTTTATACACACATGCATTTTCTTATGCTGGATTGCTCGGTTCTATGCACCCTAGTGAATTCAGGTGGCATATGGGTTTATAGTCACCTTGTGGGGCTGTCAGCCGTCTGGCAGCTGCACATCTCCACTCATTAGTGATTAAGGTGGGCAAAGAACACGGTGGTTTTATTCAGCCTAAAGTAATCTTTTGGGAACTATAGACAACAGTCGTTGAAACTTGATAGTTACAACAAGGAGGAAACTGAATTTCAAGACAACACCATTGGAAGCTGTGTCTGGAATCCAGCTGTGGTTCTGTCTTTAGCTTGCAGGATCACATTTCCCCCCCCGGGGTTGGAGTTCCATAGATGAAACAAGGAAGGTGTTGTCTGATTTTGGGAGTGCGAGTGTGTGTTGCCTCTCTTCTATCCTGCATCCAGACCAAACAGGGCCCTGCTCACCTCTGCTCCTGGATGAGGAGTCACGGTCATTTTGTACTCGGCACCAATTGACACGTGACCGATGCCTTTTGTCGTCCATGGGATGGTGAATCAGAGCTACAGTGAACATTTGTTGATCTTTTACTTTGTGTCAGATTCTGTGGTAAGCACTTTGCATGTAATACCTTAGGAGTTATATAAAAGTAAGTGTTTTCAATTAAGAGGGTGAGGGAGTTAAGCAGGTAGAATTTCAGGCTCCAACTATGGGGTAGAGTACTGAAATTAGTTGGAAGAATTTGAGAAATGGCCAGAAGTATAACATGAAGTAAAAATAAGACTCATTTTTCTATTTCCTTGAGCTAATGCCTGGCTTGGTAAAACATTACCAATTTGTGTTTGACAGAATCAATGACTTGGTGAAGGAGCAAAATTGTGTGGTAAGGATTGCCCTTGGCTCATGGAGCCAACTTCTGTTTCCCTTTTTTTGTTGTTGTTTTTTTAATTGTTGGATTGAACATCTGCTAAACAGTTAATAGCTTTATTCTATAGTGTTTCAGTTGATTCTCTACACTACAGGCTTTTGATTCCTAAAATAAGGCTCAATTGATGATTTATATGTTGTGTTCTTCTAATACACAACCATCAACTACAGACTACATACTTTTTTTCGACGGCTATACACAAAGAGCTTTTGGAAAGCCTTTCCGTCAGTACTCATTTATCATTACTAGAAAATAAAGTCTACATTCATTATCATTCTTTTTGGGTGTACAGTAAGTGAAGGACCAGCCCCCGAGAGTGTTATAAGGTAATGGCGTGATCACAGGTCCTAATAGGAACATCATGCCTGCATTAGGACTGCCTTGCCTTAAAGGATATAGGCCAATTATTTAAATAAATTATACATAGTTTCACCTGTTAATACTTTGAAGAGGACGTCAGGTGAAGACAGTATCAGTGAATTCTGACAGTCGAGATACCAATTTATTATGACAAGTCAATTTTCCTTTTAGTTTCTAGGACTACTGTATTACAAATGGACCTACACAGTGTATTAAGTTAATGGATTTTTATTTTTCATCTGAAAGAAGAAAAAAGGCTTGTGGAGTCCTACCCTAGAACTCCAGGACATTCATTGAATTTCTGGCTCATAATATAGCTTCTGAAAAGCAATTATAACTTTCATCTTAAACTTCTTTCGATGACAAATCTCTCTGGAGTGACTGTCACTGGATTCTTCCTTCAGAGAGCATCTCTTTTCTCAGGGGAAATGATACTCAGCAGCATCCAAAATAGTTCTAGGCAAAATTAAGCTGTGGAAATTTTACCCGACCCAAATTTGCAGTGATTGCATCCATATATGTCAATGACATCCTCTGCCATGGAGACTTCACCATCTTCTGGTGGTTTTATATCACATACGCACATTTTGCCACCTTCTGCCCCGCAGCCCTCCATACCAGATACGGAGCTCTTACGAAGTCCTCCCCACTGCCTGGCGAAGCCCAAAGCTGGCTACCCTTTGATTACTTGAAGTGTCACTGAGAGATTAATCTGGCTGCTAATATGGTGCTATCTTGTTTGGGGTCTTCATCAAAAGACACATAACCTGCTGGGCGTAAGGAGGTGCCGGGTGTCTGTTCATGACCAGCTTGCCTCATCACTGCCCACACTGTCAAGACAATGTCCCACGCAGTTTGGATGCGGGGATTACTATGACAGTGTCTGTCCACATCCATTTATTCCCGGCACCCAAGGCAGACTTTTCGGCTGCGCTGCATGTCAGTTTGATTATCTTAGTGGCTGGAGACATGGAGCGGAGAGTGAAAATTTTCAAATGCTGATTGAGAAGGACCCACTTAGTGCAGTCAGACAGAAGTGGGCAGGGAAGAAGTTCCCAGGCAGTGGAAGCACAGCACATTCTGTGATTGTTACTATTATTCTTGTTGTTCTCTAATCAGTGTGGTTCCCAAGGTACATCTCTAGAAATTCCTTCTTTAATAGAGTTCTACAGAAGAAAAAAAAAAGTCAGGACAGCTCTATCTGGATTCTGTAATAAAGATTTGTCGACAAAGCTTTTCTACGCACCTGTGTAACTGAAAAGTCATTGCCTTCTTTTCTTTATTATTCGGACTTGATGACTGAAAAAACCTTCACACACCACTTTAGTATCTGATACACTTGTTATGTGGAGAAGAGAGATATAAATGATAAAAGGCTAGAACTCTTCTTTTAGAAAAGGAATAGGTACTAGGATCAGCATCGTTGTATGTATGATGCTCAAGTCATGCCAGTCAGCTGCATTTTCAGTGCCCAGTTGGAAGCCGTAGGGCTACCATCTTTCCAAAAACAGTCGTAATTTTTAGTTCTGCCTATAATGATCAGAGGTGCCGTTTAGGAAATGTTTTCATAAAACATGCCAGATCGTTAATTGATTTATTTCTGGCTCATAAAGTAGAAACAAATTTACCCCAAAGACATGTGTTTTCTATTTTTTTTATTTTTGGTTTTTAAATTTTTTTAACGTGTATTCATTTTTGAGAGACAGACAGAGCATGAGTGGGGGAGGGGCAAAGAGAGAGGGAGACACAGAATCCGAAGCCAGTTCAGGTTCTAACCTGTCAGCACAGAGCCGGACACAGTGCTCAAACCCACGTACTGTGAGATTGTGACTTGAGCCGAAGTCGGATGCTTAACCTACTGAGCCACCCAGGCGCCCCAAGACATATGTTTTTTAGAGAAACAATCAATATGGTTTATTCATTTTTTTTTTTAAAAAGTGTATTTATGTTTTGTGAGAGAGAGAGAGAGAGAGAGACAGAGACAGAGAGCATGAGCAGGGGAGGAGCAGAGAGGGAGGGAGACACAGAATCCAAAGCGGGCTCCAGGTTCTGAGCTGTCTGTACAGAGCCCAATGCAGGACTTGACCCCACTGACTGTGAGATCATGACCTGGGCGGAAGTCGGATGCATAACTGACTAAGCCACCCAGGCACCCCTCCTTTTTTTTTTCTTAAGTTTATTTATTTTGAGAGAGAGAGAGAGAGAGAGAGAGAATGAGGGAAGGGAAGAGAGAGGGGGAGAGACTCTGTGATGTCAGCGTGGAGTCCAGTGCAAAGCTCAAACCCATCAACCATGAGATCATGACCTGAGCCAGAATCAAGAGTCGAATGCTTAACTGACTGAGCCACCCAGGCGCCCCAACACATGTGTTTTTAAAACAAAATCAAGGATCATAGGTAAAATAAAGCAAACCCAGCAGGGAGGGTTGGCTAGAGCAGTCACAACACCTAGATAGGTCCTGTCATTATCATTATTTTTTACTGTGTGTGAATCTGAGTGCCGCTTTCACCTTCTCTCATAAATTAATGGTCCTTTAATAAATTATATGTGGAAACCTGCCTTGATCCAACACGAATTTAGCCGGTTCCTTTATTTCCATCTTCATACAAGCATGGAATTTACTTGTGTGGGGATTGGTGGTAGATGTTATGTTGTCCATAAGAGACAGATGAAAGAAAATATGATTATCAGTGATAAAATGAGTCCATGTTTTATTGGTCTGAGTTTTTTAAGGGAAAAATTATTTACACAGGAAAATGTTAGGTGATGGTTGTGTCTAGTGAGTGCTATGAAGAAAAACATATGAATTTTCTCTCTATACTTAAGGTGATCCTAACAGATGTTAAGCCTCAAATGCTTATTGCACACTAGAAAGAAATACATGGCGAGTATCTTATAGCAGTGATTGTTGATGGACTTAATAATCAATATCTCTGCAACTGAGCCTGTTTTAATTTGGTTTAAGTAAATGGCTATTGTGTAACCATCTGGGGGCACCAACTACATTAGCACTTACTAAGTACTGACCAAGCACTGTATGTATCTGAGATAGGAATCAGTAGCAAAACCAGGTTAATGATCCTATTATGTTATTTTATAGCAGATCTACTGGATATATAATTTAGGCCATCATGGAAGTTCCTGGACATTTATTTAACTTTCATCTTTTAGTTCTTTTACAAACCAGTGCTTTTTACCTGGAGAGAGAAGTGTAAAATTGGGAAATTAATGGTTTTATGCTCTTATTCAGTACTGTAACCATATAACATATTTTGGGGAAATACTATGATTTTAATAGTATTTATGGATGAGTGCAGGATATTTTTCACCTATTTTCAAGAATGTTGATTACAGATAAATTGATCGGGCTGGTTTTTTGAAAACCTTCTCCTCTGTTCTAATTTTTTCCCATAAATTTACTCCTCGATTTTTTTTCAAAATAAACGTAGTTTAAAAGTAATAAAAAATGCTATACTTTGAATAATTCTATACATAAACGAGAGGGGGAAAATTTCCCTTGTCATATTTTCAGACCTCTTTCTCCAAAATCTTTTATAATAAAAATCAAATCAATTTGGGTTTCATTCTTTTGGAATTCATTTCATTTCACCTAACTTTATTGTAACACATACAAAAAAATAATTTGCTGGAAAAAATACTGATGTTGACAATTTCCCATGAAAAAGTATATACCCTCCCCCCCAGCAACCCCTTTCCCTATCTAAATTAAAAGATGATCAAGGGCCACATTATCTTACCTATGCTAATTATAAACCATTCCAGCCTGGAGTGGGGTGGACTTGACTAGTAGTAACCTTTGAGTGGTTACTTGGTCAGGTAACCACATCAGCCATGTACTTTTGCTCCTTTTTTCTTTGTGTTTTCCTTATATAGGTTTTTCAGAACAATTTCCTCAGCCCTATTCATCCTGCATACCAGCTGTGATTCTTCAATCTCTGTGACTTCTACCCAGTCATTCATACTAAGGCAGAATTATTTTTGTCACTTTCCTATGCTTTCATAGTGCTTTTGTACCCTGCTCTGTTGTGATTGGTCACTTCTTTATTGCAAATGTTTGGCTTTCTCTCTCTTTCTCCAGCACTGCAAAATTGCATAATTTCAGCAGTACAATGATCTGTTTCTCAGAACTATGAGGATGGGGACCATTACTTATCTTTATATATCCAGGATTTAGCACACTGTGGGCTCTCAGGAAATGCTTCACAAACAAAGAGCGAATCATCTGGGATTGCCAGATGTATTTTTAGGAAGAGACTCCTAATGGGAATGGAGGATATAGAGGAGAGACTGCAGACAGGGCATTAAATAGGTAATTACCTTAAGGGGGGTAAGGAAGGGGTTGCCAAAGTGGTGATAATAGGGATGTAAAGGTGGAGATAAATGCAGAAATATTTATTTCATAGACATTTTCTTAAAGCTTTTCTTTTTGCCTTGTGATATGATGATTTCTTTAGGCACATTAAACTTAGTCGCACTTTTTGGCCCATTATAATGAATGCATCTGTATCGAATAGCAAATAGTGATAAGCTCAAAGGAACAAAAAGGTTGACAGTTAAGAAAAACCTACATCAGTCTTTCTATTTGTGGGAAATAATCATGGTTAACATTTGGGCTGTTGCCTTTGAGCTCTTTGCCTAAGAGCTGGGAGACCGTCTAGTAGATTGTCATCCTAAACTGAATTCTACATCCAGATTCTGGCTCTTCCATCTGCAATGTTACTGTTGGCAAAGTGTGTTCCATTTTCCTCATGTGTATAGTAAGGATACTATAATTGTATCCTTACAATTAAATGGATAATAATAATGTATCCTTGTATAATTAAATGAATAATTGTATTCATTTCATGGGATTGTTCAGAGGATTATGGAAGCTAATGAACGTAAAGGACCAAGTCCAGTTCCTGCCACACAGGCTATCTGTCAATTTATATACTGTTCATACGTACACCAAATGTATAAAGTTACGAGCATTTTAGATTTTCTGCCTTCTTCATAGCATAAATGAGCGTCTTCCCATAACTGTCTATAACATCTGTTTAATTACTGTATAATATTCATAGGACAAACCCACATTTACTTAAAATTTTATCTTTTTTACTTTTAGAAATTAAGATATAATTATCATTGCATCGTTGAATCTTTGTGTGAAGCCAAGACTGTTTCTCTTTGATTAATTTCTGGAAGAGGAGTTACTAGATCAACTAATATGAATATTTAAAAAAATTTTTTTAATGTTTATTTTGAGAGAGAGAGAGAGAGAGAGAGAGAGAGACTGTGTGTGTGTGTGCGCGCGCGCGTGTGTGAGCTGGCGAGGGGCAGAGAGAGAGTGGGAGACACAGGATCTGAAACAGGTTCTGGGCTCTGAGCTGTCAGCACAGAGCCTGACATGGGGCTCGAACTCACAAACCGTGAGATCATGACCTGAGCCAAAGTCGGACGCCCAACTGACTGAGCCACCCAGGAGCCCCTAATGTGAATATTTTTAATCTTTTGATACAAATACTAGTTTGCCTTCCAGAATACCACTCTTTCTGGCACTGAGTATTATAGTCTCTTTTTTGTGTGGGCTAACCTAGGAGGTGAGAAAAAAAGATTCTTGTTTAAGTTTACAGGTGTTTGGGTACTAAGATGAACATCATTAATAGTCTTTTAGATCTTTAGTATTTTTCTTTTTGTTAACTACTTATCTATATGTATCATTTTCCAATTTTTATATTGGTATGTGTATCTTTTTTGTATTGATAATTTGACAGAAACTTAATTTTTGTTAGATTGATTTGGGAAGGGGAGGGAGCTCAAGAGTCTATAATGACTGCATTAAGTATTTGACAATACCCAGTTCATCAACATAAAATTGACAATATTATACAATTTTGACTTACAGAATAGTCGCTTTATATGGCTTAACCTAATAATTTAACATTGGGTGAAACTGTCAAGCAATTGAATAGATTTCCTCAGACTTGTTAACTAAATTTTGTCATTTGACTTATGCAGCCTTTTTAAACTATTTTCAGCCATTTTTTTTGGCGTGAGAAAATTGGTGTTATTGAGCACCTACTTCTAAATGATTGAACATTGTCTCCTTATCTCAATGACAAAAGATTTGAGATACAGTTCCAGAATACAACATATGATCGAATTTAATTTTTCAGTAACTTGTGAATGGCATTGTCCTATTACCGCATTTTGGATTGCAAACATTTCAATTGATGGCATCAATGGAGCTTCATTTTATAAATACTTATATTTCCTAGTGTTTTAGAGTTTTCATGGGACTTGAATAACATTTCATTTGATTCTGACAGTTACCTGGTAAGGGGCACAGAGCAGCTCCCCTGTTATTATAAAAGTGAAGACTGAAGTGTGGAGGGGTTAAGTAATGCCCAAAGATCAGACAGCTAATAAAGCTGCTGGAACTGGCCTTGAACCCACATCTCCTGGCTTTGAATCTAGCGTTTTTTTTGTTTTTGTTTTTTTCTTTATTCCTTGATCATTGGATCACTTGACCTGGAAATATGTGCCTTCACCTTTGTCAGAAAAATAAAGCCAGTGGGATTCGAATCCTAGTGAGAAGTAATAACCCAAGTTCCACTTGGTGAAGCTCCCAAGTTCCACTGCTCTGTTTTTGTTGTGTCTGTCTTATTTTAGAAACATATGTTTCAGAATTTGCTGTGTAAATGCCGGTTTCAATTTTACAATGGAAAGTGAAAAACAATGGCATGGGAAAATGTTTATTTTATTTAATATGTGTGGCGTTCACAAGGCCTTGTTTCACTTTCAATTGATTTCACAGTTTGTTTGTGTTTGTGGGTTTTTTTTTCTTGCCTTTTTTTTTTTTTTTAGCTACATAGCCTTGGGGTAATGTCAAGTTACTCATAAAGAAGGGATTTTAATGAATACCCATGGAAGGTACTCTCCTCCTCATTTATTTCCGGTGCCTTTCTTTCACTAACTAAATTCCATAGCGGGTCTCTGGAGCACAACGTGATACTGAATCAGTTTTCCATCACTAGTTTCAATTCTTTTTTGAGCTCTCATACCCAGAAGCCATCATGCAGACGACCAATGCCCTTGTGGTAGAATATATTTGTTCTGTGAGTTATTGTTCCAGTCTGTGTTTTCCTGTGCTGAAAGATTTCCTTCATGAGCTAACTGAAATGGGGAAGGAGGCAGGATTGGGCAGAATCTCAGTATTTCACGCAAAATTTTATAGAAAGATTGAAAATTTAAACAAAATCAAAGGGAAAATGTGGCAAGCTGTATATGAGCCATTATGATTTTATAAAGCTCTTGTTCTTGGGCAATGTTGTTAAATATATAACTAGTTAAGAAGTAATGCTTGCAAGAACAGATTGGAACTGAGACGAATTTAAATTAAAGATCTATATATGTATGTAAACCCTCTATACTATTATTATATGGTTGTTTTTTGGCAAAAGACTTCCCTTCTTCCCTTTCAGAAATCTCTTGGAAGAGAACAGTTTCTCTGATGACTATTTGTTTTGTTTTCCACTATTCACTTTTACTTGCTGATTTATAGAATCCTGATTAGCTTTCATATGTTATAAGAGTAGATATTTATTTGCAAAACGCAATTGTATTGTATTTAGAAATGAAATTGTTCAAAATATGCCTGATTACCAGAGGATGTCCAAAGTCCTCTTTTTAAAAAAAATTAATATTTATTTTTCTTGAAAGAGAGGGAGGGTGGTGTGGGGGAAAGGCAGAGCGAGGGAGAGAGAATCCCAGCAGGTGGCTGTGTGCTATTAGCCTTTTAGTGCAGAGCCTGATGTGGGGCTCAATTCCACGAACTGTGAGATCATGACCTGAGCCAAAATCAAGAGTCAGAGGCTTAACCAACTAAGCTACCCAGTTGCCCCTGCTTTTTTTTTTTAATTAACAGCTTAGTAGAGTAAAAATAGATAAAAAATTCAAGATGGAGGGCTGTACCTGTTTTAGTAAATATGAACATAGAATAGTTAAAGAGTGGTCTGTGAAGAAACATTGGACCCTGGTTCTTTTTTTTTTAATTTTTTAAATGTTTATTTATTTTTGAGAGACAGATAGATACAGAGCATGAGTGGGGGAGGGGTAGAGAGAGAGGGAGACACAGAATCTGAAACAAGCTGCAGACTCTGAGCTGTCAGCAAAGAGCCCAACATGGGGCTCGAACCCACAAGCCATGAGATCATGATTTGAGTACAAGTTGGACGCTTAACTCGCTGAGCCCCTCTGGTGCCCCCCTGGTTCTTATATAAAGGTGAAAATCTGAATAAAAAGGTAGATACAAGAATAATATGCAGATATATTCTTTGTGTAATTATTTGGGATGTAGGTCACCAAGTTAAAAAGAATGGATTCAGTTCTAATGACTTTGAGTGTATGTCTTTGACTTTTTCTGGTTCAGTTTGAGATATAAAGTTATTTAAAAAATATCAGTCTTCCAATATCAGGAACATTTATTACGAGTAAAGCACTGTGCCACCGCTGAACAACGTGTAAAGGTTGTATGTACAGGAACCTCTGTGTTTGGACACCATTTTGAAATCTGTTCCCATATCCACTTTGCCATTATGGAGCTGAGTGCTTGGAATTTTTATCCAGGGGAGAGTTTTCATGAAAAATGGTGAAAACTTAATGAAGACATGCATTTTTATATTTGTCTTCCAGTTGATATTCAGCATGACATCTTCTCTGTGAGGATTGAATCCAGTCTTTGATATAGTGAAACTCTGTTAGGACAGTTCTGTGAGGGTCTTTTTTGAGGGTTTACCTGCCTTCTGGTAAGGGATAGTTCATTCATGACAGCCATCCTGCTTTGATGACAGTGCTCCTTTTATTGTGTTCATGTGCCGTAATTGTTAAGAATAGTAAAAGCTGTGTTTATGGATGACAGTAAGTTTTATGTTAAACATTTGAAATTACAGTAAGTATAAATGTAAGTAAAATTGAAGCTATGAAGCACCTCTGCCTTTGTGTGTGTATTATGTTGATAAAGAAAATTGTAGAACAGGTTATAAGAAGAAAGGGTTAATTTTTAAAATTAAAGGCAAAACAAGGAGAAAACGGTACCTCAGATTCATTGAATAATACCTAATAATATCCGCCCCCATCAACACCCCCCAGTGAAAGAATACTATTTTTGACCAAATTATTACTGTAGAGAAAATATTTATAATTCTCTAATTGGAGAATAACATTCTAGAATGACTAATAGGTTAGTAGCACTGACAGTGTTGTCAAATTTAAGCTGAGTTTTAACCATCCTAGTAAATGCATAGAAGCTATTCTTCTATCCTAGCCAAATTTCCTTAGCCTGATCTTTTATAAATATATACATTCAAATGAAAACCCTAGTCCTAGTTGTTTATCTGATTCTGGTTTAGTTGAGGTAGTTGGGGAAGGCTTTTCCAGAGAGTGCTGGAGACCTGATGGGACCACCATGGGAAGCAGGCATCCATGCTAAGTCTAGGAGAATGGCTTTTGAAGCAGAAGGTGTGCCAAATACAAAAGCCCTCATAGGGACTGGGCTTAGTACGGGGATGGGGGTGGGGTGGGGGAGAATGGTGGGCGTGAGATGAGGTTGAGGCAGGAGATGGATTTTGCTGGACCTTGAAGACTATGAAAAAGAGTTCAGATTTTTAAATATAGAGGGAATCCACTGGAATGTTTGAAGCAGGAAAGTGACATTTGATGTTCCATTTAGAAAGATTGTCCTTGTTTCTCTGTGGAGAATGGAATACGGGGAGAAAAGAGGGAGTGACCCTGACAGCTTTTGAGCAAAAGATGGCGGTTCAGTTATTTATTTATTTATTATTTATTTATTTATCCATCCATCCATCCAACACAAATTCATTAAACTCCAACTGCATGCTGGGACCCCATAGTAAGTCCTGGTCACAAAAGAGTTTTTAAGAGAGGTAAGGACTCGACTCCACAAAGGTTTGACTCTAGTGAGAGGTATAGGTAGTGTTAAGTCCCATGAAGATAATAAAACAAGGTAATGCAGTGGAAGAGGTGTTTCTATTTAAATAGAGTGTCATGATCATGGTGGAGCCTGGATGACTAGAAGCAAGGCATACGTGAGAACTTCCAAGCAAAGAGCCAGTGCAAAGGATCTAAGAGGGGAACAAGTTTGGCATAAACAAAGGAATAAATAAAGGAAAAAAAAAAAAACCCCACCAATGTGGCTGGAGGCACAGAGTGAAAGGGTATCATAGTTCTGGAGGAGGTCATCCAGGATCTCATCACACAGAATAGAAAGTAGTTTCTTGTGAGGGTTTTGAGCAAGTGAGCATGGAGACAGAGAATGAGGTAGATTGAAGAGGAGTTTATGATGTGGTGTCAACCATTTATGTCTCTTTGGCACAAGGACAGGATGTATGCAACTGGTTCGGAGCTCCACATTCCTCACAGAGTCATTCACCGTACAAAGTAATTAATTCATGAACATTAGTTTTGTCCCTTTTCTATTAGTTTATTAAAATGGGGGTATTGGCTGTTTGCGTCATTGCCATTTAGTTGTTTTAAAAAACTGTTAGTCACCATGGTTGTTAGGAATTTGATTTCCTGCTTACTACTTTGCTACGTTCTAAAATGACTGTTGCTTAGAGGCAAACAGAAACTTCCTTGTTCTATAAAGAACAAAATGAGCCATATACATTGGGAATATTTCTCCCACTGTTGAAAGCAGTATTGTGCTAAGTGGTGTATAATACAACATTTACTGTACTCTTTAAAAATCCCTGATGACCAGATGTATTTGAAATTACCCCAGTGCCTAGTTTGCTGCAGTTAACATTCTTTTTTGATGGTATCCAGTGGAAAACTTGAAAGACAAATGGCTCAAATGGTTGTCTTGGCTATTGTTTGAGCATGTAGTTGTTCTGACTGGAAAGTGAAAATTATTGGAAAAGAAAGTTATTCTTCATTAGCTTGAAGACCTGTCCCAGAACTGGTATGAAAGTGGATGTTAAGTGGAGTATGTGGCATTTGCTTCATATGCACAGTGGATGATTGATTTCCTCAGCCCCACTAATAGAATATTTTTCTACCAACCTTGGTGCAATTGCATTATAGTTGCAATTTTCAACATCACATTTTAATAGAATTTTGGAGTCTCTTTGTTATTAATAAAGTTAAATAGAATCAGAAATGAAAATCTCTGCAAAAATATTCACCTTATCACTCTTCCAAAAGAAAAAAAAAAAAAAAAAAGGAAACCTTCGCATTTTATTTCCCATCATTGCTCCGCGTGGAGGAAGCAGTATATACACGTTTTGTTGAATCAGATTGATGCTTCTTCCCCAGAGTTGCTCTGCTTCAAAGAAGACCAAGCTTTTTTCATCCCATGGAAAAAAAAATTCTAAGCAACATCCTCAAAATATGAAATCAACCACAAAATTCATTACTTGAGATTTTTCATCCAGAGAAATGATCATAATGACATACTGTGTTCACAAGTGAGATTTCCTGACTTTAAGCTCTTAATGTATAGTTTGCCTTTAAAATTAGATTGCCTCCTTTTCTAAATCAAACACAGATTAAACAGACACATAATTACTTCCCGGATCATTTCTTTGCCACTGCAGGGATGTGGCATACGTTTAGAATTGTGGTTATTATTGTTTTAATTTGAAGAGATAAAATAAGAAAATAGTTATTAAGATAAAAGTCACCTGCAGCCTATTAAGGAACTATATGTTGTGTTTCCTTTCAGTCTTTTTTCTGTGTGTAATAGATACTGTTTGAACTTAATTTTAATATAAGAAGTTTTGAAGGGGAGTGAATGGATACCAACATTTGCATGGAACAAAAGACAATCAGATTCAGCTGGCAGATTATTCATATTTAAGGTGACAATTAACTAGTATTTAAACGGTGTGTATGGAAACTAATGTTCCTGCACTGAATTAACTGCCCAAAATATAGCCAAAATTTTTAAAGAGTCCTCAAAGGCATTCTCAGTAAGGAGCTGTCTGCCCTTGACTTGAAGGATCTAGTTAGTAACATGAAAGAGAGAATATGCTCACACAAATTAAGCGAAGGCCTTAAAAAGCACAGACTAGAGATTTAATTAAAGACTGTTTTCCATAGACATTTGTGCTAAAAAGGCAGTGTTGGCTGCCTGGGATGCGTCTTATGTTACTGTCAGAAGTCCATGCTGGGCCCTGGTGAGAAGCACAGACATGGCGGCCAGATTCCCATTTATTGGCTGAGTGATGTGAGGCAAATTACCTAACCTCTTTAAGAGTCTCAGGTTTTTCATCTGCAAACACACCAGTAGTAGGATCTGCCTCACATGGTTCTGGTTAAGGATCCGATGAGATAATGCATGTCTGGTGGGTTGGTTTCTGGGATAGGCGATTAATGACAATAGCCATCGGACAGGACTGAAGCCTTCCCTGTCAGGTATATCTAACCATGGAATTATGAATGCACTGGAGAATATGTTATCTAAGCAGGACAGAAACTTGGGAAAGGGCTAAAAAAATATCTTAGGAGCCCCTGTTTAGGAAAGTTCAACATCTCTGAATATTGAGTAACACATTTTTCATTGCTTAAGATTGGAAAAATGACTCAGATACATAAAATTAAAAAAAAAATTCCCTTCTGTTTGGATCCAGAAATTACATAAAGTAAAACTGTTTGGGTTAGTCCCTGAAGGAGTAACGTCAATTCCAAGCAGTTAATGCTGTCTTTGGTTTTCAAATTTATAGAAAAAAATGTTTTAATTGAATGCTAAATTATTGTAGTTGGAATCGGTCATGTCTCTGGGAATGATTTCTTCCTGAGTATTCTTTTCTCTGCCCAGACAATTTTACCACCTCTACCACGTCGCCACCAGCAGATTTCTGATATTTCCTTGACTTATGGAGGTGTGGTCATTTTCCCTTTTGACCTTATAACATAATGAGAGCTTCTGGAGTGCCCTTTTAGTTAAATCAATAGAAAGTGCTTCAGTGTATAATATCTTGTTAATAGAGATGCTTAATGGCAAACTTGGGGCTGTTCACGTAGCTGACACACGAAGCATCTGCCTGTATTGGAGGGACAGATGACCCATGACCATAGTGACACTTGAGGCAAAGCAGAGCTTTGACAACTGATAGAAACCACCCCTGCCACCAGATTGGTGATCCTGTCTGCCTTTTCTTTCCCTCACAGCTGGAACTTTCTTTCCTCCGGATGCATGTTAGGGATTTCCATGTGTTGTATGCTGGGTTCTCTGAGATGGATATTCGCTTGCTGGAAGTTTATCTTGAGAGCATCACCTCTGGGGGAATGCGGGAAGCAGCAGTGGGCAGACAGAAAGGTTGAACTTCCCCAGAGGTGACACAGGGCCCTCAGCCGGTCTCCTATCTGAGGCTGGCTGAAGCTGAAATGGCTCTTAAGAGCTGCCCCAGGCTGAGGCGAGGCGGCCAAGACCTTGTCCTGCTGCATCCCCAGTTATTGGATGCAGGCTGCTCCAGAGTTAGGGGACGACCTTAGGCAGAGCAGCTCTCTTCAGCTAAGTTCAAGTCCCGGAGAGACACTGTGAGTTGTTGTTTGTGACCACCAGCACGACTGGCCGCTGAGGCATCATCTGTCCCATCCATTTCTCCATCTTGCAGGGGGACTTGGGTGGCCCACCGTCGTACCTACTACACAGTGTGACCTGAGGGAGTTGGCTTAGGAGCTCTTAAATTTCCACCCAATTCCAAAAATCCTAGAAAATCTGATTCTAATAGTAAAAATGGTATTCAGACGTTATTGTTGTTGTTAAGTTTAAAAATAGACGTCATACTGAGGTTATGTTTATTCTCTTGTCTCCAGGTTGAAGAAAAAAGTGCGGGAAAGAAGTTTTCGGTCCCATCAGTCAAACATTTTCATTGCATTATTTTGTTCTGGTTTAGCTTTGTGGTTGAAACTTACAACGAAAAAGACTTGACTTCTGTGTCCTCTATTTCAAGGAAGATGATTTGGAAACAGGGCCGTGTGAGGCAGATCTGTGAAGCTACTGGAAATACTGGGCCCTTCTCCAGGGAAATTCTATCCTTTCCCCAGGACTCCTTCATCACGGGACGCAGCGTGTTCTAATTCCTGTGCACCCATCCCCCCAAGACACAGCCTACCTGATCCTAGTGTTGAGTATCTGTGATCCCAGGGCCGAGTGTTTGCTGATCCCAGTGCCGAGTGTTTGAGATAAATCTGCCATTTTCCGGGCAGGAACGAGAGTAGGGCAAAATGAGGCATTCGCCCAAGGTGCAGAATTTAAGGAATAATAGGGAAAAAATATTTTAATCCAATCTTTAAAAAAATCAAAATTAATGCAAAAAAATCTATGATGAACAAATTATAAAACGTTGCATAGAGACCAGATCAGCGTTATTTATTTTTTCCTTTTGCCTTGGCTTCCACTGGCTTGGCTGGGCACCGCCCACTTTACATCTTAGAGATAATCTGACAAGCCGATTCCCAATTCCATGGACCTGATTGAATGAACAATTCCATAAATACCTCCAATGGAATCTATGCAGGTACTCCTTAGCAATTCTGAAAACATAATAGAAGGAATATGTTTAAATGTATGAGTTCAGTGTACACGAATCACAGCCTGAGGCAGACCCCTGGGAGTTGGGAGAGTCAGCGTCAGCATCAGGATCAGGATCAGCATCGGCGCTGAGTACCAGAGAAATAAGAAGGGGATCAGAGGAAAATGGGTTTCAGCAGATAATCAATTCAGGGGCACAGCCAGTGGTCAAATCCTGGACTCACTGAGGCTTTAAAAGCTGAGACTGTGTTCTGGGGTCCCAGGCAAGTAGGGATAGTGGCAGGCTCTCGAGGCTCCAGTCCTCCCGAAAGAGTATGTTGTGAAACCACTGTTGCTTTCTTCCCCCCTTTCCTGTGACTGCTCTGGCCAATTCCAAACTTAGAAACCGCAAACTTCTCTCTTGCTCCCTATGGAATAAATTCCCGCCTTCTCAATAAGGCATCCACAGCCCTTCACACAATCTGGCTGTGTTATGTGTCTCATCTCTTCCCTAACTTTCCCTCACAAAAAACTTTACCAGAAGTCACAAATATAAACAGCTTTAGCTCCCGTCACAATCCTCTGTATCTCCCAGCCTTAGGCGAGCGTGCTGGCAGCCCCCTGCTTCTTTATTTCCTTCTCTGATTTCTCCTTCTGGAGAAATGACTACTCCGAAGGCAAGACTTAATTGAATATCACTTCCTCTTTGAAGCCTTAACTGCCTCTCCCAGGTTGGGTTAAAAACAGAAACTTCCTCCTCACTTTGAGCCCCATGTACTGACATACAATTATATGTTTATGTTCCTGTCTCCCCATAGGCCTTTATTGTTAGTTGGTAATAGTGTTAGTGCTCACGAAAATCCCGATCACAGAAACTCCTTATGTGGTACTTCCCCTAGTCTAGGCAGTGTGCAAGTGCTTTACATATACTGTTTGTTCATCTCAGTAAATTTCATACTATTACACTCTCATTTCATACCATAATATTCCACACTATTGCCATTTTATCAACAAACGAATTAAGGCTTAGGGGGCCTTCAACTCTGCATGAAGCTTATGATCATCTTTATACCCCTAGCTCCTAACACAGCAGTAGTCTCCTAAGGTACACACCACAATTCAGTGAGTGAAAAATAAAAGGCTTGGATGGTTGTGGTCAGCCAGACCAAGCAGAAGCACAGGTCTTTTGTGCATTCCACCAATGTGTATACGTAGACACGCACACGTGCAGATTAGCCGTGCTTTTTTTTAAATAACGTTTTCTGCGGTCAGTATTCCTTATGAGTAAAATTTTTAGATAGATGTAAAGAATTTTCTTTTGCCAAATCATTATACACACCGTGGTAACTTTACCAGTGTTCTCGTGGAATTTAACTCAGAAATACCTAACTGAATTAGCACGGTCCAAATTCCCTACCATCCTAGTTTTGAGGAGTTGTGACACCTTTATTAAATTGAAGCCCTGATACTTTTTTCAGGTGTCAAGATTTTATTTCCATTATTTTGATCAGGAGAAAAAGAATGTGTTTAGCAATTAAACCTACTGAGGATTTATGTGTACTATCGTAAAGTATTATTAATCACTCAGTCATTAAGACTTTACAAACTAGTGTAGGGTAATCCTATCGAAAAAAAAAGTGGGCTTGCTTATTTCATAGAAAGCAGGTATTAAAGTGTAGATGTATTAAAGAAAAAATGCTGCCTGCCTGGGAGCATCAAACAAACAGCAATCTACCTCCTGCTGTTACAATTTATCCAAAGAGCTCAGGCATCGGCTTTTCTTTCCATCTCGCAGGGATGAAAATCTGTATTCTCTCCACTATAATATCATCTGTTGAAAATGTTCACTGTCTGAAGATTAAAAACTTCTCCACTCTGGAGGTGGATTTTTTATTTCTTGGCCTTGGAGACAAATAGAGGAAAACTATTAATGTGTAATGATTATCACCCGGAGTTTTTTTATCTACTACTTGTATTCTTAAATACGTTCTGCATTGGGGCCTCTGAGAGTCCTAGGAATATTAGATCATCTTTTAGGGCCTTTTCCTCTAACGTTGTTCTGAGATTCCCAGGGAATCTCACAGGGAGGGGAATGTTAGCAGCTCTCTTTCTGGCATGAACCCTTCCCTCCCCCCAGTACAGTTTTACGGCATGAACTTCTGTGCAATATTGGTGGGCACAAGTACTTGAAATGTTAGGCAAAAATCCACCGTTTTGAAAGTCACACATCTGGTCACATTCCACCCGTTTTCCAGATAAGAAAACTGCCGCTCAGCAGTCACACTTTTGAATGCTAGTGGACTGGAAGCAGTCTTGTCACTGGAGCCTTTTGCACCTGGAGATTGTCTTCCCCAGAATCCTTCATTGAAACCTAACCATTTTCTGGACAGTGGCTGTGCTCTCACTAAGTGCTGCATGGACTGGAATCTCAGGCATCGCCGTTACAAAGATAAAAGAGGGGCATAACATTTTTGCTAACATGACCTGAAATCCTTTATTCTGCCAGTAAACAAGCTGAATGCCCTCCTGAAGTTAATTTCAATACCTTAGATGGGCTGTAATACTCATGCATACTTCCATAAACTTTCTGATCTTCAGAGCCTCCTCAAAAGAGAACTTTATGAGGTTTTGTGTTTATTTACTCCATCAATTTCATCACCACCCCCAGGCTATCAAGTTTATTTCTGCTCAGAGTGAAGTGAAAACTTGACATTAGTACTTGGATTAGTAATGGGAACCATTGGTGAGGGATGGGGGGGGGGACTATCTGGGAGGCTTTGTTAACTGATAGCCCAGTGACCCAGGCAAACATTTCAGCCTCTGATTATTTTTCTTCCCTCCTGATAATTGCTTCCATCCCTCCCTTTGCTCCCCATCTCTAGACACACTGCCAATCCCCTTAGCTGTTGGGTTAACTAGGCAGCTGATTAAAACACTTGTTTGTTATTCAGGAGAACATCAGGATAGTAGCCCCTAGGCATTCTGGAACGAGGGCCTCAATCTCTGTATTGGTTTCTGTTTTAAGGAAAGGGACAAGCAATCTCCTTGTAGTGAATTCTCAATGTATTTCCTTTTTCTTTTGATCTCCATCATACTGTTAAGTCTGTGGTGGGTAAGGAAGTGCATCTTCTGTGGACTGGCGGACAGTCTGTTGGTAGTGCCCAGGTACCCTGACCCACACAAGACGAATGACATATAGGGACATCGGTGGGCTGGGATTGTGAGTCCTCAAGAATTCTGGATTACCTATGGAAACAATTGCTGGGTAGGACACATTATCCGTGGGCTTAGGATTTGATCAATACGTGAAAACTCCAGGGATGCTTTTTTTTCCGAGCAATCCTGGATCGCTAGCTTGCTAATAAATATTCCTTACTCCAGTGTGCCTCGGGCAAAGGCTGCAGTCAAGAATGCTGTGACAGTTTTACTGTAGCACTTAATTGTAGCATGAAGAATTCTTTTGGGGGAAGGAAAATGCTTGCAGGAGAAAATAAGCAAAAAGACAAAAATCAAAAAACTACCCCAAACTTAAGGTGGAGTAAGATGATTGATCAAATAGTAATTAATACTTTTCTTAGTCACATGCCGTGTAAATGAAATGATAGAGTTTTCCAACAGTCTTTGAGGATGCTTCTTCCTAATGTAAAGCATGCAGAATATGAAATATTAGGAATGGAGAGTTCATTTTTATCTGTACTATTCTTATACTCTGTATCATTAGCATAATATTAATTTTGAAAGTGCAAATTGCGAGAAGTTCAGAAATTACGTAAGTGGAGAGAAGGTAGCGCTTTGACATTTGTAGAATTAGCTCGGCGAACTGTGGCTGAAGGAAGAGATGGGAAAATGGTGGGGAGGCTCCATTAGCAGGAAGCAGTAGGCGGGAAGAGATGATATGGCAGATGGAAGGTGGAGAGAGATAACACAGACTGAACACACTTGTGGAGAACCCAGCACATCTGAGTCTGAGGATGGGGTGTACATAGGAACAAGGACTCTAGCAGTCGTACTGAGCACACAGTTTGCTTGGCAGATTGTAGGGATAATCACACCCAGCATCACTTTGACACCATAAAAGTCCTGCCTATTTGCTCTCAATGTCTCAGGAAAATCCTGCAACATGTTCCTTTTAAGGAGTTTAGAGATTTACACAATTTTATGTTTATAGGAAAGAGCAGTATCATCACCAAGCTAGCCTGCATCTGAAATGAAGGAGGAAATAGTTTATTCCTTTTTGGAAGAGTATTGACAGGAAATAATTGCTCACTGTTGTACAAATTGAAAAAGTTCAGCTGGTAACTCTCAAACTGGTAATAATGAGCACAGATATTAGAAGGCTGCTTGGTAGTGAGGCACGTCTGCCTGCTCAGTCAGTAGAGCATGTGACTCTTGATTGGAGGGTTGTGAGTTCGAGTCTCACATGTGGAGTAGAATTTACTTAAAGTAAAAAAAATTAAAAAAAAGAAGGCTGGTAGTACAAAAATTAAGCCTGTATGGTACTACTAGACTTTTGTGTTTAAAGCTTCACCATTAAGTATTTACGGAATAATATGATTATTTTTAATATGTATTTTCTTTTTAATGAGAAAAAAAAGCAATTTTGCTGTTGTAATATACTGAATCCAGGAAATTCTGTGGATACTTTTCCAAAGCAAGCAGTATTTTGATTGTTACAATTTTGGGGTATTAATATTTTAATGCATTTTTTTATAAAAAATTTTTTAACGTTTGTTTATTTTTGAGAGAGAGAGAGACAGAGCATGAGTGGGGGAGGGGTAGAGAGAGAGGGAGACACAGAATCTGAAGCAGGCTCCAGGCTCTGAGCTCTCAACACAGAGCCCGACATGGGGCTCGAACTCATGAGCCGCGAGATCATTACCTGAGCCAAAGTCAGACGCTCAATTGACTGAGCCACTCAGGCACCCCTTATATAATTTATTGTCAAATTGGCTAACATACACTGTGTAAAGTATGCTCTTGGTTTTTGGGATAGATTCCCATGGTTCATCGCTTACATACAACACCCAGTGCTCATCCCAGCAAGTGCCCTCCTCAATGTCTGTCACCCACTTTCCCCTCTCCTCCACCCCCCATCAACCCTCAGATTATTCTCTGTATTTAAGAGTCTTTTATGGTTTGCCTTCCTCCCTCTCTGTTTGTAACTATTTTTCCCCCTTCCCTTCCGCCATGGTCTTCTGTTAAGTTTCTCAAGATCCGCATATGAGGGAAAACATATGATATCTGTCTTTCACTGACTGACTTATTTTACTTAGCATAATACCTTCCTGTTCCATCCATGTTGCTGCAAATGGCAAGATTTCATTCTTTCTCATTGCCCAGTAGTATTCCATTGCCAACCTACCATTTCTTAGGAAGCATGTGTGTTGACCATGGAATGAGGTTCCATGCAATGCATGATTTATACCCTTAAGGAATTCATGTGTATTTTGAGCCAGTGTGGGAGGAGAGCTTTATTATCAGAAAGGACACATTTACCTATAAAGCAAAGGGGAAATATAAAATTTGGCCATATAAAGTATCTGTAAAGTCCTATGTACTTTAAAAATTGAGTAACTAAGGTGATGAATGTTTTTAAATTCTCTTATGCATAACCGATAAAGGCAGATTAAGCTAGAACACATACAGTTTTAGGCGCTATTTCAGATAGCACGATAAGTGAAATATAAGTGAAAATTAACTAACGTCCTATCAATCAGGAGAAGAAAACCCAGCTTAATTCAAAAAGCCAATTGCAATTGTTTTTATTATGCACACAACACATACATACAATTACATACATTTTGTGGAAGCCATCCGTGTGGAATTATCTGAGAAGGAAAAGTGTATGTTATGAATCTGGGCATTAGGGATTTAGGATGAAGGACAGCACAAATTTGGCTTGAAGAAAAAGATGGTCGATGTCGGCTTTGAAAATACTTCTGGACAAAGTTTATCAAAGTATTTATCCCCCTGCCTAGTAAATAGTAGTTGGTTAGGACCATCAAGAGTTTCTTTTCTCCCTGGAATTAAGAGGAAGTAAATTCATTTTTCTTGAATGGATGATGCTCGTGGTATTGTCATGGTAAAGATGTCTGGAGACGAGAAAGTCAGATACCGTTTTTCTGCAGTCTTTTTAATGGACTGTGGGAGTCTAGTGAAATTCAGTGTCCTCATACCTAAAATGTGCCCTTAGAAGTTTACCAAGAAAGCTATATTCTTACATATATCACTGTAGGCCGCTATGAAATACAGAATCATTAGGTGGAATATATAACCAGACTGAGTCAGAATGGGACCCCAGACATTTCCCCAAATTCAGTTCAACTAATAATCATTGAGCACATCCTGCCAAGCTTTAATAAAGACAAATTGCATGTAGTGAGTTATATGTAAGCACGGCCTTCAGAAAGTCCATATTGTACTCTGCGAACATGGGGAGAGGGGTGGCAGTGGCTGAGAATCATTGATGGATCTGTGCAGGACTGTACGTCCAGCCAAATGTTTGGTGGGAGCTGCAATGAAGGTATAAGTGAAATGTATCGACAGCATAGCAGGTAGAGCATTGGGCCATTAAGGGAAGGTGATGTTTGAGCCAGGCCATGAAGGACTGCAAACTGAACAAGACGTGAGCAAGACCCACAGGCATATGAAAATATGATTGGAAGTATGGTGGTTTGGTGTAATGTATAAAAACGAAATATCTTCAAAGGTGCAGTCTTGTTGAAGCATCTTAATGCGTGCTTCTAGGGAATGAGCTCTAAGAAGGAGTGGTTTCAAGTGGGATGGTGGTACTAATGTCCCAAATAGTTCCCTTGCTAAAAGATGTATTCATTTGCTACCTAGTAGGATCAAGCAGTAATTAAAAGCAAACACAGCTTGCCTATATTTTGTGAAGACAAAGTGACGTAGAAAATTAAAGATCTTTATCTCCATTATTCTCCTTTAAGCTTTCTCACCTAATCAACCCAAAGAGAGGGAGGAAAGAATTGTTGAAATTCTGAGGATACAAAGAACCAAGATGAAGAGAGCTGTGGTGAAGATTTGGTAGGGGGGAACATAAGATAGCTCAAAGCTTAGATTTAGAAACTGTTCTTTTTTCACTTAGAATATAGCTATGTTTTCACAAAAAACACTCTACTGAGCGCCGTGTGAAGCATCTCCGTATTGAAGTAAATCTGTGCTAGCTATCAGTAGTATGGCATTAAAATTCAGATAGTTTTTGAATAGCGAAGAGCAGATATATTCAAAATTGTGATGTACTATGAAAAATGTCGTGGTGCTGGAATCTTCCAGTCTTTGAAATCTAGTCTGATGAGATGCATGGTGTTGGCACGAATTATACCTATTGTTGGTACAGAGGGCATGTGGGGCAAAGCCACAGGGAGATTTTTAGCCAGTATACCGTGGCTGCTGCCAGATCCAAAAAGGTATCTTACCAAGGTCAAATCTGTCCTAGGAGCCCCAGTGAAATAGCTCAAGTTATATGTAGATAGGTGAGAAAAGAGGCAGTGAGAAAGATCATAGCCTCTGGAGTTAGACAGATTTGGTCTTGAAAATCAGCCAATTATCTGAGTTGACTCCTCCAAGCCTTGCAGGATCGTCATAAAATCTTACATTAGAAAAAATGTGCCACACATGGTACTGATGATTGAGGAATATAGAACTACTAAGTTTAGAGCAGATTTCATTTGCTAGAAGTAAAATTCAGGAATGGAGCTACTCTCATATAGTGCTAAATAAAAGAAGGAAAGACAGGAGACAGAAACAGATATTTGGAGGGGGGTTGCTGGGCCATGGGGCTTTTGCAGAGTGCGGGGGGTGGGGGTGGTGGACATAATCATAACCATCTTCGCCTTACACCTTACTCGTCTGTGACAGATAGGAGACATGAAACTCTACCAAAAAATAGGGGATTTAGTGCTGCACTGAGGGCAGGGACACCAAGAAAAGTGTCCCCAAACAGAGAGAAGGATTCAAACTGATAAAATGAATTAATACTTTCTACAGATGATAGACATTGAGTCGGGTCTCCAGCAGTGTGACATTGGGCTGGTTAACCTGCCTCAGTTTCCCCATCTATAAAATAGGATAGTATGTACTACATGAAGCTACAGGTTAAGTGAAAGGAGTCTAAAATGTATTCTTCTTGTTCTGTGCTTGATAATTGTCTGGCATGCAGGGACTGCATTGACTCTCACAGCAGCATTGTGGTATAGTGTCATTGTTGGCTTTGCCTCCATATATCTATTTTCATAGAGCCTCATCTCAAAACTATAAGACACTGGCCACATCTGTACAAGTGGGCAACAGTCTTGTATTGTTCTACCCAGTTTCATTATAGCACAGCCTATAGGCTGACGTTATACCTGCAATTGCCCAATCTTCCCCCAAACGTTCCACTGTCGACGGTAGTCTTCTTATTTACTTAACCTTGCAAACCCAGTTGTGAAAGGAGGTAGGGTTTGGGACAGTTATAATGAAGTAAGACTGTAGAGGCAACGCAGATGCAAAGATCAGATGGGGAAATTTATAGCTAACATGTTCTCAGATATGCAAATTTTCTTCTTGGGTTGCAAACACCAACAGGCTTTGTAGAAAGATGGACACAGAATAATGCCTCCAGGATCTAGATTTGTTGGCTCACTAATAACACCTGTCCTTGGTGTTCCCAGAAATCTACCTCTTAGGCTGATCACAGTGCCAGAGGATCCTTGACTGTATGTTCTGCCATGACGTACATTGTGTTGCTTATGTAAGTCTCCATGATCAAGACCAATTGAAGAGATTTGCATGAATATAACATAGAAGTCCCCAGCTGACTGTGTCAATTCGATACCAAAAAAGAGAATGGAGGCCCAGCCCCCAACAAACATGGAAGCTTTCCTGAAAGAACACTCTGGAATACATATGGAGGAAAAATATCACTGTAAATAAGACATTGAAACCATGTGTACATCAGTTGTCAGTGGTGAAAGTGGAAAAGAAGGCTTTGGACTGTATTTATAGCTATATGGATGATAAATCAGGCATTTTCTTGTGCTCTGTAATGCTCTTCCCAGACCATATTGAGTACATTGTGTACCATCCCGGCACCATATGCTGGTAGGATCGAAGTGCAAATTGATATGTATTTAACTTTTCCAAAGGGTGGTTAAATTCTGTTTGACAAGCAATGCCAGGCATTACCCCGTTAGTGACAATGAGACAGGAGAAGTAATGCTAGCTATAGTCTTTGAAGGTTCAACTTGCGAGTGGAAGTTCAAAAAATCTGAACGCCAGACTTCTGCATAACTATGTAAACACAAAACATATCTTTCTATTCTGTATTTATTTATTTAGGGAGGGCTTTCTTTATGTGCTGCATGCTGAACAGTTTACAGCCATGAAAAAGTTCCCTGCCCCCCGAAAATGTGCTGCTTACCTGTTAGGGATGATGAACACATTTACAGATTAGCATAGGGTTACGTTCTAGGACAAAACTGCACACAATGTGTTAAAGAAAATTGGACTGGGGGGAGTACCAGCTCAGGATTCAGACCTGAAATATATTCTGTATAAGGCTTTCGTATGGAAATTAGGTACCTTCTCATAGTATGCACTGGATTCGCAGCACCTCTTCACCATTTCCTACCTGTGTGTCTTTGGGGGGACTTAATTAACCTCTTGATGCAGAGTTCACCTCTGCATGTCCCTAGAGAGTGACCTCTCTGAGTCTCAGTTTCATTATCTGTACTATCATGATAATACCACAATATAATTCATAGGTTTATTGTAAGACTTTCATGAACAGATGCTTCAGAAGTGCTCAGTACAGTGCTTGGAACAGGCAATCCACAGCAGCCATGCATTATTTTATGTATATTGCAGCATAGTATAGCACGTGTTGGCTGAGTTGATGAGTGAGTTAATAAACAAATAATCCAGGCCGTGCTTTGATGGCCAACAGCCACACGTTATTTTATGTATATTGCAGCGTAGTATAAAACGTGTTGGCTGAGTCAATGAATGAGTTATAAAACAAGTAATCCAGGCACTGCTTTGATGGCCAGATGATCTCTGGCAACCTAATAGTCAAGGCCAAGGAGTTTCATCTAAAAATCTTTCTCATAATCAGCTTCTGAATCTCAGGGTCTTCACAGATGTTGTTTCTTCAACTACTTGAATATTTCCATGTCTCCTAGAACTCTGTCACAATCTGAGAAAGTCCAGAGTTTTCTCACCTCCTTGGTTTCTACTATTTGGTGACTTGTGCAGAGAGAGCTTGGTGGAGAAGTACACGGAAATGGTGATTTTCATGTATGAGTTTTATTCCTTTGTTTTTTAAGAAGTTTTCCTTTATTGTTATGGATAGTCAAAATTCACATTTTTCTTGAACCAAATGGGATAGGAATAGCAAAAACCCTTCATTCCTCAATAGGTCTTTGCTAACTAAGTACCCAGACATCTGCTAGATCTTAAGTGAGGTATCAAAAAATATCATCCACCTGGCCTGGGCGGGGGGTGCTTCCAGTTTGGCTGAAGGACTAGGTAGAGAGCAGGGAGGCATTTTTAGGAAACTGATGAAGACAGGTTATGATCTTTGGGAATAGACATTTACTCTGGGAAGAAGAAGCAGGGAAGGGAAGAATAACTCCGGAATGGCTGACTGGGGTCATGGTGGTTGTCTGCTGGATGGAATGATCTGGATTTTGAGCAGGAAAGCACGGACATTCAAGCCGGAAGAACATAGTAGTAAATAAAGACATGGATTCCACCTGATTTTAGAGACAAGAAGAGGAGTCTTATTGGAGATGGGGAAAGATTAATGGAGGGCTCTGATATCCAGGCTGAGAAGAGTACATTTAATCTGATCAGTGAAAAGGACCCACCAGAGGCTCCTGAACAGAGGAAAGACTTGATGAAAAGGAGTTTAGGAAGATTATTCTAGCAGCATTGTGCAGGTGGAATTGGAGCAAGAAAGACTCTGAGCAAGAAAGCCAGTTAAATTGCTGTTGCAGCAGTACTGGGTTGCAGTGATGAGATCCCAAGCTTGGTGATGCTGGTAGAAATGGAAA
The DNA here is from genome assembly GCF_027475565.1 of Acinonyx jubatus. NCBI lineage: Eukaryota > Metazoa > Chordata > Mammalia > Carnivora > Felidae > Acinonyx > Acinonyx jubatus. Next base: position 64,387,749 of record NC_069380.1, read on the forward strand.
AGACTCTGATTTAAGAGATTTTGTGCGTTTGGAAGATTACATGTGAAGCTGGGGTAGATGAATGTTCCCTAGAATGACAATCTCTTTATAAAGTTTTCTATCTTCCTACTCCCTCTACCACCAGCCTGCCCCAACAAACTTGCAAATAAGTCCCAAAGCAGTGTGGGTTTGTAAGAATATATTTGTGTATTCTTCACATGCCCAGAGCTGACATCAGAGTCTTACATGATGGGTATGTTACAGAGATATACCAGATAGACTTCATTTTTGACTCATTAAGATAGTATTTGAGTTAGCAATGTCTGACATTTTCTTTTTGGACGTTTATTTGCTTACCAAGTATATACGATTTATTACAGAAAGCAGTCAGTAAAACTACCCATTCTTTATCCCCTAACTATCCCTATGTAGAAATTAGGTACTTATTTGTAATACTACCATTTCAGTTTTAGCTGCTAGTTCTATCATTTGTGTGCTTGTTTTTTGAAGATTGCTTTAAGAGCTTTCTAGGAAATAATTGGAAACCTTTATATTAACATCTGTTTGTATATAGCTTCATGAACAATATTTAGACAATGTTTACTACTTAGAGAACCTAACTCCCATCCACAGTCTTCTTGCATTTCCATTATTTATCATTAGATTATTCCCCTTTTTTCTTCTTTGTACTATGTAAAACAGCCAACGTTACTTAAAATCAATTTTAACAATGAGAAACTGTTTAAAGATTTTATCAGATGTTCAAAAACTTTAATAATCTGAATCATATCTCAGAATAATCTCTAGGAATAAATTTGTATAAGTATGGTCTTTTTGTCTGGACTTTTCTATCATTAGAGTTTTCTGAGAAGCTGATTGGCCAAATAAATGATAGCAAACTAAGTACCTGCACGAGAACTCTGGCTAGGATAGCCATGTTAATTAGGTAATGAACATTTATTGAATCCATTTAAGCATATTTTGTTAAGCACCTATTAAGTGCGGAGCACAGTGCTGGCTGGTCACTGGGTGACAAAGAGGTGAGTAATCTCGGTCTGCAGGGAATATGTAACCCTTTGGGGAATCCAGGCATATTGACAATGTACTTAATGAACGTCAGACTTGGATCAACAAAACCTATTTTTAAAATGAGGATGACAGATTTCAGTGTTAAGATTGAAGGAGATCAAGGATATTCTAGGCTGAGGTGACTAATGACAGAAACCCACGGTGTGTCCAGAAACTGGGTTGTCAGGGGTTCAGGAGAGGGCTGGTGGGATGAAAACCTTGGGCTGTAGATTGGACCTGGAATGTGAATAGTCTTAATCATGGTCCAAGGAATTAGAACCTGATTTTGAAGACATTCAGGAAGCATCACTGCTGTTTGATCAAGCCAGCTATATTATATTATCAATGCCATAAAACACTGCCTTTGGAAACAGAAACCACTTAGGATAGCAATAACCATTGTATATGCTTGGAAAGCACTATGGGGTTTCATTTTCATTCAGTGACTATATATACAAAATTTTACTTCTTGGTGTTATTTTTTAGGTTTCCAAATTTCTTTCAGATAATTATAAACATTTATTAGGGAATCTGTTTATTATTTTCAGTTGTTAAAAATTTTATCAAAGATACTGTTTCAAGGAGCTGCCACATAAAGTCTCCAATAAAAATCAAAATGCAGTCCATTTTGTTTTCAGTTGTGAATAGGTGTTGGATAGAAAAGAGGGCAGGGGGACTGGTCTGCTACCTAATTTCTAAGGTTCATTTTATTAAGAGCATAAGATTGAAAAATTAACCCATCATCCCAAACGTGGGCACACCATACCTGCAATACAACCAAAGCAATAAATCTTTATAGCAATTCTTTTAAAACGTCTCCTCTTTAGGACAGAAGCACTCATAAAAGTTTAATTTAAAGCTTTGAATTCACATTTTGGTTCTGACATCCAATATAATTATTTCCTTTTATACATTCCCTACTTTATACATATGATATGCAGCACATTATACACACATTTTATTATTTCTAAATACATCTACTATTTTTGGTAATATAATAGCTTTTAGGAAAAATTGGACATATTCAGAATTTGATACTTCTATTTCACTAAGTATAGAACTTAGCATCTTCTTTTACAATTTGAGACAATAGGATGTTTAGTCTTTTCATCCTCAAAACATGTAACTTATTTGTATAAACTATATAGACTCTTTACATGACTGTTTTTGGTCTTTCCTACTGGGAGTTAGAAGCAAACATTTCTGTTACATTAAGCCTACTTGTTATTTCCATTTATATTTCCTCATGCAGTAGAGTTAAGGTGTAGAGGGTATTCAAGAGGTGGGGAAAATACACCGTACAGGTCTCTGAATTAGTAAGGAATTTTTATGTTTTATTTTTTCCCTTAATTCCTAGCCTATGTTTAGGTAATAGTGAATGTAATATCATTATCTTTACACAGTAGTTACTTGAGTGCATGTAACCTCATTTTCTATAATTGGGAGGTTACAGATGAAGAGTATCTCCTAGTTCCTAATGCTGCCATACTTGGCCTGTTAAGTATCATTTCGCTATGTGATGTGCATGGTAAACATAGGTCACAATTCTAGTTAGAATGTAATATTCGACACAGCTAAGTCTGTTCTCTTTTTAGAGGGAACAGAAATTCAGATTAGGAGTAAAGATGCTTCACCTTCTCTACTTCAAGAACAGTAGACCAGTAGCCACTATCAGTCCTCTGCTGTCTCCTTTACCCCTCTTCAGAGTGAATTTTTGCCCCCCTTCATGCTCCCAACTGTCCGACTATGTTACATGTATTTTAGCATCACTCATACTACCTTGAAATTAATTCTGTACATTTATGTTTCCCATTCTGGATTATGAACTTGTTAATGGAGTCCTATCCATCTTCCCTAGCACCTTGCATATTGCCAGTGACTCAGTAGGCATTAAATAATTACTTATTAGTTGAATGAATGAATGAGTGATAGAATTAAAGGCTACAAATGTTACTGGATTTTATTTGCTAGACTGATATAAGATGAATTTGGATGGTTACACACAGAGCTCTCCAGGAAACCTATGTTCTTCCTTATTTCAACTGGGATCAGAGCCAGAGGAAATATGCCTTCACAGGAAAAGCTATCGGTGGTAGGGAGAGGAATAGAAAGGTGGTTGCCTAATAGAATATGGACAGATAGTATATTTAGTAATCATGGTAAAAGAAGAGAATAGAAAGGATTTAAAGGAATCTTTTTGGATTTGTGGGTAAACCAGAAAACTGCTTGCTTGAGTTTGAGAGTTCAGTTGTAGAAGTTGAATTAGCACTTCCTAAGGCTCATGGTCAAATGCCACCCACCTAAGATCAAGATAAGCTATCTGGGTGTTGCAGCTAGTTGGAAAGTATCCTCTCTCAGCTGTCTTCCTTCACTCAAAGATGCCCAGAGCTGTAGTGATTAGAACCCCGGATTGCATCTCCTATATGACTCTCTCCTTTTCTAGTTCCTTGGCCTGAAGCACCACATACCACTTGGCTCACTGAGGCGCCTGAAGTTGTCTTTGTTAGACCATTTGAGTGTTCATTCAGAGATGTTACAATCATGAATTCTTTTGCAGTCACTTCGGGTAGGAAGGTATCAGTAACTTGTAAAATCATCAAAGTAGAAGAGGGTTTCACAGCAAAGTTGGATTTTTCTGGTCCATCACAAACCACCCTTTGTGCACATTAAGAAGCAGCAGAAGTGGCCTGTCCATACGGATAGACACAATATGATGGCTACCATCCAGTTTTCCTGATTCCCCTCAAACATTTTGTCCATGACCCCAAACACTGGTCTCTCAGACATTATTCAGGATGCATTCTTATGGAGGTGAAAATGTTATTGAAAGATATGTAGGATTTCCTCTTGCTATTTGATTCAGTATTCATTTTTCCTTTAAAAATGTACACTTAATTAGGGATAATTTTGATAAGGTACTGGCCCAGCTTTATTTTCTAACCTGTTGAAATTTACTGTTTTTAACTTTCATTACATTTCCATGTTTTGTTTGACGAGGTTCTAATTTATGAGTATGGAGAGGTGTGTGTGTGTGTGTGTGTGTGTGTGTGTGTGTGTGCGCGCGCGCTGAATTCCATGCCCATAATGAAAATGATAAACATTTTGCTAATATTTTAAAGGTACTAATATTTACTAATATTTTAAATATTCAGCTTGTCTGCTGAAAACTTTGCATAGATTATCTCAGTGAATCCTTACAACAAATCCAGTGCACCATTGCTATTATCATTTTACAGAGAAGGAAATGGGCTTTGAGAGGCCCACCTCCCCTACACCACAGAGTTAGCAAGGGTTAAGTAAGAGCCTGCATCTAGAATCCATTCATAGTAGCAAAATGCATGGCTATAGGATGCTTTGCCATTTGATTCCAGCTGCCATTAAGGGATCCATGACATTCATAAAATCTGATGCTTGGCAAAACAGTTACAGCATAGAGTTGGGGACTTGTGGCTTCTTTAAAGAATTTCATTTATTTTTTAGCTGTAGCACTTATATTTTTTAGTTGTTCAGATTCAAAATTAAAGCTAAAACATGGAAAGCTTTTCATCACAAATTTAGGAGATGATCTGTAAATGTCATTTATAATTTAATTCATCGCAAGTATGTATGTAGAATTTTTTAAAGTGCAGTGCCTTTTCCCACACAGTGTAAAGTTTTCATTAAGTTGGTGAGCAGGATGACGGGGCAGGTTAGATTAGACCCTAGATTGACTCCCTCTGTCCATTCTGTTCTTTCTCCCCAAAGTTCCATGATAATGAAATAGACCCCTTTCCTGTGTGGGGAGCACATTACTTTGATCAATGCATTATGAGTGGCCATGCTCCCCCAAAGAAGTTTCATATTAAACATTCAAGACTCAAGTTTAAAATTATGTTGCAAACCTCAAAATCTTCAATTCGAGAAACCTACATGAATTGTTATCATATGAGTTACCAGTGCTCTCTTAATATGATTTTGTGTCTTGGTAACTTGGATGTTGCTTGTAAAATTCTCTGTACAATTTTTATCGGGGTGCCTCGGAAGAACTCAGTTCCTGTTTGTAGTTTTTCGTTGTGTCTGTGAACCTCTCATCATTATCAAACTACAGTTTTTCAGAACAGAGTTAAGTCTATTAGCCCTGGCATTAATGAACTAATCTGAAAATAGATCTAATCAAGCATTTGCATGCTTCTCCTCATAAAGCATATCTGTTCATTACTGAGGAAAAAATGGATATAGAGATACTTTTCTTTAATCTGGTATGCGATTCTGTACATGGTGCTGAGGCAACAGTGACTGTCTCTTTCATACTTTTTTTCTATGTCTCTCTTAACCATCCGTATGATGGATTTTAGTTATAATCAGTTTCCTTAGGATGGACTTGGAAGATTTAATTAATGATAAATAGATAATTAGAAGGATTTTGAGCTTCTTAGAAAGGCACGTCACGTTAAGGTACTATTGGGGAGGATGTCACATTTTTCCATGTGAAAGTCACTATGGTCAAAAGAACACAAAGAACCATTGTTCAGACAGTCAAGCAGGAATCTAAATAGGACAGTTGCTCTCTAAATATTCACTGTCAAGCAGGACTGAGTATTATAATATCATCTGGAGACCTGCTCTGGGTCTTGATTTTACTGTGTCCTCTATCTCTAAACTGAATTGTTGTTATATATGAAGCAGTGTTTTTGACAAGATTCTTCTGTTCTCTCCAGTAGTAAATATCTTCTATAAGATTCAAGGAAGAATCCCTTTATCAAGCTCTGGAGAGATTCCTACATCTAGGCTCCAGATACTTAAAACAACAACAACAACAACAACAACAACAACAACAACGACAACAACATCAAAATAAGACTTTTATGCATAGCTCGTCGTCTACTTCTTCATTCAGGGAAGTTATGAGTTCTTGCTACATACAGATAAGTACAAAGATATGTAGTCCTGTTTTTATCTTTAAGTAGCTGAAGGCAGAATACTACATAAAGCCACAAAGACATTGAATTCTTATGCTGAACACCCATAGCCTAGAACTGGGCCAGATACAGAACAGGCACCTGCTAAGTATTTGTGAAGTGAACGAACATAATACAATGATAAGGATGCCTGTGCACCTTGTAATGAGAACACAAATGGGTGGATGAAGTGGGTTTCATAACCCATTGTGGAAAGATTGAGATCAAGTATAAAGAAAGAGTAGGAGGGGTGCCTGGGTGGCTCAGTTGGGTAAGCTTTTGACTCTTGGTTTTGGCTCAGGTCATGATCTCACGGTTCATGAGTTCAAACCCCACATCGGGGTTTGCACGCTTGCTTGGGATTCTCTCTCCTCTCTCTCTGACCCTCTCCTCGTTGCTTGCTCTCTCTCCCCCTCTCTCAAAATAAATAAATAAACATTTTTTAAAAAGAAAGAGTAAGAGTAGAAAAAGGAGGAAGGTAACTGCCATGCATTATGGGATGGCCAGATGGGGAATTAGTGGCAGTTTTGTTCTGGGGCACGAGGTATGAAACAGAATGACGGCTTGAGGCAGGCAGGTGCCTTGTCATGGAGGTCCCGGTGGTCGACACTGATGTGAGTCTTATGTTTTCCTGTAGGAAAATTCTTTCTCCTGCACTCTGTGAATGCACAGAGTACATTAACACTCTCTTTTAGTACTAGGAATAGTGAATTAAAAATGGAGATTATACGAAGTAGGTTGCATTTCCCACTGACTGGAAAGAACGTCTCTTCCTTTCCCTGTCCTGGTATGCTGTGTCCCCTGGATCGTGCTCCACTCCCAGCCATGGTTCTCTTATCACCGTTATTTATTTTGTCTATCACTTGGGGTTTTTCTCATTTCCCATTAGTAGCTTCTCAGATTTAATGTTTGGTCTTTGTTAGCAGAAGAACTAAATATTTACTCTTGAACAAGCCAGAGAAAATACCGTAGAAAGTTAACAATTCCAGTGAAACAAGTCAGACTTTTGTTCTTTTTCTTAGCAACACCCTGATCTCCTGGTATAATTTTCACCAGATCTGTTGATTATATGCGACTCATCCATGAGCCCGATGTGCTTTGTGTCAGTTTGGAGTTGGGCCACAAGGCTCATTCTTATTTTATAAATAAGGAAACTTGATGTTATTCAACAAATGCAGACCTAGAATAACTCAGTCCAGGACTTGGTCATTCCAGGATCTTCCATTCCCACAGAGCACCATCCTCTTCTTGGTGGTTGTGGGGCATGGTATAGGTGTTTCTTTCAGATGCTTCTTCAGTTCAGGCAGAAGTGGTAGTCCCTTCCCCTTCTGCATTCTGCTTGGGAATGTGTACCCTTGTGGAGGGACTAGAAGCTGCTAGGAGTTCTACCATTTCCCACTTCTTAGTAGCTCTGTTTGATTACATACAGTACAAAGTAAGCATGGATGTTTAGGAGAGAGATATTTTGTGAAGGAACTTGTCAGCCATGCTAAGGCTTTATCCTGAGGACTGTAGGAAGCCATTGGCATCTGTGGCAAAGTTGACAGGATCAGATTTGAGCTGGGGGAGGAAAAAGGTCCAGCTGCGATGAAGAAAATATCCTAGAGTCGGGCAGGTCCCAGCGTGGGCAGGCTGACAAAAAGGCTGCTGCAGTGAGCTAAGTGATGGTGGGCTGGACCAGCATAGAACTCTGTAGATGGTTTTGTAAGTTATTTAAAAGAGTGAATGATTGGAGGGGAATTGGAGAGTGAGAAAGGAATCAAAGCTAATGCCTAATTGAAGAACTGGGCATCTGGGTATCACACTGGGATGAAGAGCATGTGGAGAGAGTCGGGTTGGTGAGGCAAGGAAATGAGCATAGTTCTTCTGACTAATATTTTACATGACTCATAAAATATGCACATATATTTAATATGCATGCTGAATTTTTAGATTTTGCTGAAGTTAAAAAATATGTTTTGCCTATCTCTGGAGCAGGCAGGCCCCCCTGTCTGTGTAGCCTCTCCTCTAGGTCCACTCCTGCTTCAGAGGTTGAGATGATGTGCTAAAGCAGCAATCAGCAGTGGCCTGTGGGCCAGATGCGACTTGTTGCCTGGTTATAAATGTCCCACAAGTCAATAATGATTTGTACACTTTTAAATGGTGGGGAAAATTTTTGAAAAAGAAAAACAGTTCATGACAAGTGGAAATTATATAAAAATGTAAATTTTAGTTTCCATGAATGAAAAATTTTTGGAACCCTGCCACGCCCTTTCATTTACATATTATAAGTGGCTGCTTTTGTATTCCACCTACAGAGTTCAGTGGTTGCAAACAGGGACCTTCTGACTTGCAGAGCCTGAAGTTTTTACTTCCTGGCCCTTTACAATAATGTATGCCCACCTCTGTGCTACGTGATTGTTTCATTCTCTAACTTGATGATCTTAAATTAGAAAAAAACCATTTCTTTAAAAAAAAATGTTAGAGCGTTCTAGTTGGGGGATCCAGTACTTCTGGCTGGGTTTGCAGATTTATGACTGTGCCTGCCACCAGATGCATCAGTGTAAACTTATTAATGCATTTAATTAGTGTTGACTCTTCCCACTATTTATGTACCAGAGCAACATGGAAGTGTATTTCAGAGAAGCTATAGTTAACCCAGGACCAATTTAAAAATAGAGATGGCATCTTAGCTGGGTTTATCTTTACACTAACATTAAAAAAAATAATAGCAAATGCTTTCTCTGGGTATCTTCAAGTCGCACTACCGTTAGCTATTGCCGCAGTATTTCATGTTACAGTAAACTGTATTAGAATGTGTTAGGTAGTGAGATGATGCTGTGTGCTACACGGTAGCTGTTATAGCTGAAATTGGTTTGCAGTCATGCTTCAGCCTATTTGCTTTTAGAAAAAAATAACTTTATCCAACCAACCATAGTAATAACTATTTTTCAAGTAGCATCGCATGCCATTTTCAGGATTATAAGTAAAGCCTGATACTCTGAGGCAGATTTTTCTACTGCATACAAAGTATAGCACTTGTATATACACTTGTTCAGTTGGTTTAAAAAATAGAAGATGTTAGAAAACGTATCAGATACTGATTCGTTTTCTTAATGTGTTTCTTCAGCCCCTTAATAGCGGGTGATCTAATAATGTTTGATTTGATAACACTTAAATCAATTGACATCTGTTTAAAAACATGGTTATCTTCGGTTTCAGAGCGTCTTTAAGAATCACTTTGTCGTATATACATGAGTGACATGATTGATTCTAAGGTGTCTATGGATATTGAAGTTATTGGCCATGGCCCAGTCAGCCTCCAGTGTAAGTTTCAGAAATTCTTTAGAAGAATTATTGTTCGTTTTTTTTTCTCTACTGATGATCATCAGCTACAGCAGTGCTTTGGCCTATCGTTTTGATTCGTTTAGTTTTACTATTTTATTTAAATTGAAGTTCCAAATAACATTAAAGCAACGGGGACATATTTACGTTTCTGCAGAAAGAACAGGCTCTCGAGTAGATATTGAGAACAGCTGCAGTAGGTGAGCCAACTTCAGTTCCCTAGTCCAAAACTCTTATCAGTGATGCCACTTGTTAATTTCCCCGGTCCCTGAAATGTGCCAGCCCTTCTCCATGCGAGTCAGTCTTGTATGCTTATCCCACGTCCCCTGCTTGTACATCCTGGCCACTTTGCTATGTGAATCCTAGATGGTTAATTCTCTTGGCAAAGGCTTAATAAATTCATGGAGCCCCGTGTACGATATCCAAGACAGTAGATGGAAGTTATGTCCTCCTTAGCTTTAGACATCGCTTGGTTCCTGAATGACTAAGTATTGCTGGTTGCCACAGACCTATGCCATTCCCGATGCGTTCTCGGGTTCGACAATCTGCGCACCCTCCGCTCCCATATTATGTGCTTCCGTCTTTGTCCATTGCTCCTATTCCAAGCTTTCTTTTCAAAGCCTTCCCAGATTTAGGGCGTGAGAGACCGGTGAAATTAGGATATTGAGTGAGAGCTTCAAGAGGAAGGCATTTGACTTTGTGGAGTACCTGCAGTTTGTGGGCACTTATATATGTGTTAAAGTTAAAGCTCAGTTAAATCTCAAATTGCCTTCTAAGAAAAGCATGATTTTTTCCAAATGAGGGAAAAGAAGTTCAGGGGGCTGATTTGTTGGCCATTTAGTCAGTCTGGAGCCCTGATTTCAGTTTGTGTGTGTCTGGGTATAAAGCCTATGATTTGTTTTTTTCCTGTGCTTTCTGTCACTCTCCCTGAGAGAATGAATATATACAGAGAAGAAGAGAAAGATAAGGAACACGGGATGCCTGGGCAGCTCAGTCGGTGAAACACCTGGCTCTTGATTTTGGCTTAGGTCATGATCTCAGGGTTCGTGGGGTCAAGCCCCCTGTCGGGCTCCACGCTGACAGGAGCCTGCTTGGGATTCTCTGTCTCCCTCACTCTCTTCTGTCTCCCTCACTCTCTACCACTCCTCCATACTTGTGCGATGCATGCACACTTTCTCTTTCTCTCGTTCTCTCTCAAAATAAATAAATAAATGTAAAAAGAAAGAAAGATAAGGAATAAGCCATGGAGAAATCCCTCCTTAGAAGGTATACTCTAAAAGTGGAGCCCGGAAAGACAGCCAAAGACAGGATGAAAGGATAACAAGTGAACGATAGTTGTTGTCTGAAGAGCCATGAGGTGGGCGACTTCTTAGAGAAGTGTCTGTGTGGTTGAGTTGGGTATGTGAGATGGGGCTTGTCAATGGACCTAGTTACTGGCCTGCCGGGCCCATTCCATTGTGTCCCTTTTCTTCGCTCCTTTTCCAGGCTGCGTGTTGTCTCCCTGGTGCGTGTTGTCTCCCTGGAGAGCCCTGGTGCTCTCTGCAAGGGACTCGGACACAGCCCTCTCAAATACCAAGCATCTCCCGTGTGTCTAAGTTCTGCGTCATGAACTTGCTTTTCGTGCAGTGTTTCATTTCAGGAAGAAAGAGTCTTGTAAAATCAAGTTCTTCATTTTCTAGGCCAACTCACTGAAAGTAGCATCCTTATTTTGTCTAGACAGGTTTCTTTGAAGTTGATGTGTTTAGGTGCTATTTGGGGGAGCCAGCACTGGAGTTATTTACCGTGTTTCCTGAGGCAACCTTGTGTGAGGACTAGAGAATTTTAACAAGTGTCTTGACTTTCTCTGCACCTGGAGATTAATGTGCTAGTAAAAACTTTATGAACCCTTAATCATTCATAGCAAACATATCGAATCCTCTGAAGCTAAAAGCTTCAGCATTCATAATTAAGAGACAACAGAATAGGACCATGTAAATATGGAACTGGTCTCCCAGAAAAATGTAATAAACTTTTTCTTTATCTTTATTTAAGTGTGGGCACTTTAATTTTGAATAGAAGTTTATTTTTTTTACAGACCCATAAATATAGGAAACAGACTGGTGGTTGCCAGAGGGGAGGGGGAGGGGTACAAATGGGGGAGGGGGAGGGGGAGATACAGGTTCCCAGTTATGAAATGAATAAGTTGTGGGGAAGAAAGGCACGGCATAGAGAATGTAGTCACTGGTATTGTGATGGCGATGTATGGTGACTTGTGGTGAGCATAGCATAATGCATAGAGTTGTTGAATCGCTACACCTGAAATTAACCTAACATTGTGTGTCAACTATATTTCAATTAAAAACATAAACCAGGGCGTCTGGGTGGCTCAGTTTAGCCTCCGATTCTTGATTTGGGCTCAGGTCATGATCTCATGGTTTTGTGAGTTTAAGCCCCACGTCAGGCCCTCTGACTGTTCAGAGCCTACTTGGGATTCTCTCTCTCTCTCTCTCTCTCTCTCTCTCTCTCTCTCTCTCTCTTTCCCTGCCCCTCCCCTGCTCACCTTCTCTCTGTCTGTCTCAAAATAAATAAATAAACTTAAAGAAAGTAAACCAAAAAGCGTTTTTTCTTAGTTAAAATATATAAAATTATACCTACTTTTAAGATGAGAATGAAAGAAATTTTTACCTACTACTAGATAATCTCAACGTAATTAGATTGGATTCCCTTTCTAAAGGCGTTCGTTACTGTACTATTAGTTGTGCCCTCCTCTCCTTCCCCGCAGGCATTATCTTCTGTCTGAAACAATATATAGTTGCATTAAGATAGTGTATCTGTTTGCTAAGGCTGTGGGTAAAAAGCACCACAAACTGAGTGGCTTAACAGAAATTTATTGACACACGGTTCTGAAGGCTACAAGTCTGAGATTAAGGTATCAGCACAGTTGGTTCCTTCTGAGGGCATGGAAAGAAAATCAATTCCAGGCCACTCTCTCTCAGCTTCTGGTGGTTTGCTGGCTCTCTGTGGATGGACTTCCATGGCTTCTGCTACGTCACCTCCACGTCTGCCTTCATCGCCACATGGTGTTCTCCCTGTATGTGTGTCTGCGTCCAAATGTCTCCTTTTTATAAGGACCCTGGTCAGATTGGATTAGGGACCCACTCTACTCCAGAATGACCTCATCTTCACTAATTACGTCTGTATAACCCATATCCAAATAAGGTTACATTCCGAGGTACTGTGGGGTAGGACTTTAACAAATGAATTTTGGAGGGGCATGAGTCCACTCATAATAGATAGGATGGGCTATTATGTGATAAAAAGTGACTCCCAAATTCCAGTGGCTTAAAACAACAAAGTTTTACTTCTTTCTCAAAATCCAGTGGGAATCCTGGTGTGTCTTCCACCATCATGTGGTGGCTCAGTATTGAGCCTCCATGTAGCACCTGCTTCCATGACCTCCAGGCCACATTTTATTGACTGAAATAAGTCACCTTCCTCCCCTAAATTTAAAGGGGTGGAGGCATGCAGTTCTTCCTTTGTGGCAAGAAAGAAGGGAACCGGAAACGTTCATGAGATTCATGAGAAGCACTACACATCTATCCGCGTGTTTTACCTATAGATTAATATTGGAAAACACTGGACATGTTTTGAAGTCTTAGAAAGATTTGAAGCTGTCTGGCTAAATAAGGTTGTTTTCCTAGGGCTTGAGATGTTGAATCATTAATTAGTTTTCCTTTCTGCCTCCTCCTTACCTTGGGATGATACATCCTACAATGTAAATGGAAGGTGCATCTATAGGGGTCAAAGCCACACTAGTTTATATTGAGGAGAATGGTCATTGGAGAAACTATGGCAATACACAGGCACAGATCACCGTGGTAGGGGACTGGAGGAACATGGGCATGGGGCCTAATGATCTCATTTATTTTTTGTAGAGAGTCTTCAAGGTGACATGAACCAGAACTGTGATCATACAAATTGCCCAGAGGAGACACAGATACACAGTAACTGAGGTCTTTAGCTAGAAGGAGTTATGGCATAAATTTCCTATCAAGCCCCTTACTTCCCCAAATGTCTGTTACTTACCCTCTGTCAGCTCACTCTTCATAGCGTTTATCCCCTTCATAACATTTATCTCACTCAGACATTTTCTCATTTGTTTGCTTGTTTCTTATGTTCCCTGCCATGGGCTGAACATCTCCCTCTTCCCTCCCATCCAAATAGAAGTCTGTGAAGACAGATTCCTAGCTCTGTTTTTTTCATTTATAACACCACTGTTGAGATTAACATCTGTCTGATACTGAATGAAATAATGTATTGAACTAATAAATATAATAACTGTTGCATTTAAAATAATGTCATTAAAGGTAGAAGGCAAGAAGTTGGGGAAAATATTCTATCATTGTTAAGATCTGGGTAATGGGAACATTGACAATATTTTCAAAACAACTTATTTTTCTTTCCCAGATTCCATAGTAGACACATTTCTCTTGAGGTCACGTACTATTTACTGTGAAATTATATTCATTTATCTCATTTTCACGAAATAGTACATTTTTGTCCAAAGATACATGCCATCTTGTCACAATGGCGTTATTCCAAAGGGTCCATGATTTAATACGTGTTGTCACTATGTTTGTAGAGGAATTTGGAATAAATGAATTTGGACAGAAACCATTAAGAAAAATGATTCTTTTCTAATGGCTTTAAGCGTTGAATTGTTGCTGATAATTTTTAATGGAGAAGTTTTGCATAGGTATTTCCAGGAAACACCTGGATTAAAATCGTCTTTTTAAAGGAACAGTTGAGTGTTATTTGGTGTCTAATAAAAGACCCAAGGAATACTTTTTTTTTTTTTTTTACTTTTTTTCTCTAATTGTAAACTGTCATTGAAATAATTATGAAAAGATCATTGACTGCTCAAACGAAAACAATTGACTGAAGAAATGGAGTTGTCATTGCAATTGACCTGAGAATCTCCATGAGTTGCTGCTGCTTTGTTTGCATAGATGAGTTTAGGGAAATTACTGGTCCCAGGGCTTTCTAAACCATGATTGTCAGTATGTCTTACTTTTACTGGAGAGAGAAGGGAGAATGTCTCCTGAAGTTGTACAAAGTGACATCTAAATTTATATTCAAATGATGAGGAGAGTGGGGAGTAAACCACATAGACTCTTCTAAATCAGTGACGTTTGTTCACGATTCGTGCAGTCCTTGAGCCTGACCCTGGTCGCTTGGCTTCTGATGTGTGTTGCTGTATTGTCGTCCCTCTCGATGTGGCGGGGGGTGGGTGGGGGTTAAATAACTTCCGGGAGTCTCTCATGGCACCTTTGCTACAGTTCTGTGTATAGTTGGCTTCTTTACAAAATACTATCTTTACTTACTCATTAAAGTCACTCTGACCAGTTTCTAGCTATGAACTGTTGTCACTATGATGGATTTCCTGACCTTGAGAGGTACGGCAGCCAAGCTGATGTCATACTGTATTTTGTGTCTCTGTTTTTCGGCTGGATAAATGTTCTTTAATTACTGCTTGGTTCTTCAACCTTGGGGAAAACGCTGGCAATATTATCAGTTTTTATACTTGACACTTTGGAGATAGAGAGGCTTTGGCCATAATATTTTAAGTTAAAGGTTTAAATTCATATGCTTTCCCCGTTAATTATATACAATAAAGTTAGGTTAATATTGCACAAACATTAAGTTTACTCAATGGAGATTACTGCATTCAATATATTTAATGATGGTGATAATTATTCAGAAGGCACTAACTTCTCTATATGGAGTGTCATAGTGTGACACTAATATGCATAAATATTAATGAGATTATTTACATTTTTCAATGAAAAGAAGGACTCTGTATACTAGAAGAACAGAATGAAGACTTTAATAATTACCTAGAAGCAAAAGTGATCAGAGTCCCTATTCCTTTGGAAGATTATAGTCAAAGCACAAAATTGGAGCCAGAATTACATCGTTTTTTATATTAAGTCAGAGAAACCAAAAAATTAATATTATCCCTCTTGTAATATGTTTCTCTTTTCTACAGTTTACCATTAGTGTTATATTTCTATGTAGACTGAGTATTGAATGACATGGCTTCTAGAATGTTTTGTGAATATCTTGCATATCAAGGCATTTATTACTGGTTTTGATATTAAAATGTGCATATGAATTTATGATTAGGGGTTGGTTTTACAGGACACTTTATAAAATGAAAACACCATCAGTTATTTAGTTCCTTGTTCCTCAAATTCCCTAACACTTAGTCTAGTGCCAGTAAGGAATAAAATATGTAGTAAACGCTTGCCAAATGAATCTGACAGTGACAGATTGAAAGTTTACCTCGGTTTTTTGTTTTGTCCTCAAGTAGCTCTGATCTGAAAAAGGTGTACTAACGCGACAACTTTTATTTTTACCCAAACACACAGTAGTCTGCAGCCTAACACCTGGGGGGAACTAAGCTCTGGCCTTGGTTCTGTCACCGAAGAATTGCAAGAACATGAATGCAGCCAGCACCGCGTCTCCATGTTTCAAACCTGTGTCTGCTAGTGTCATCTAGGGGGGTCGTTCAGAACTCACATTGCTAGACCTCCCCTCACCCTTGACATACTGAGCTGGAATCTTTAGAGTTGTGCCAGGGAGCGGGTGATTCTTTTTTTTTTTTATTAATTGTTTTTTCAAGTTTGCTTATTTTGAGAGAGAGAGACAAAGAGAGCAAGAGAGCACAAGCAGGGGAGGGGCCGAGAGAGAGAGGGAGAGAATCCCAAGCAGGCCCCTCACTGTCAGCCCAGAGCCTGATGAGGGGCTTGAACTCACGAACCGTGAGATCATGACCTGAGCTGAAATCAAGAGTCAGAGATTTAACTGACAGAGCCACCCAGGTGCCCTGAAAGCAGGTAATTCTTTAAACTCTGAGTAACTCCTAAGAAAGTCTCACGTTTAGAAACCAATATTTTGCTTGGAGCCAGACAGACTAAGTGAGTTTGTTTAGTAGGCAAAGGCTTTTCCTTTCTTAGTTTTGCAAAAGTCAAGTCTTCTTCTCTTCTTCCTCCTCCTCTCTCTCCTCCCTACCCTCCTCTTCCTCCTTCTCCTCTCCTCCTTCCTCTCCTCCTCCCTCTCCTCCTCTTCCCCCTCCTCACTACCCTCCTCCTTGTCCTCCCCCTCCCCCCTCCCCCTCCTCCTCCTCCTCCCCCTCCCCCTCCCCCTCCCTCTCTCCTCCTTCCCTCCTCTTCCTCCTTCTCCTTTATCTGTGTCTGCCCTTGATTCATGGTAGAACTTTGGAAATATGAGGAGTTGGTGCAGTTTATGTCTGGTGACTTAGCCTCAGCAGCAGGCATCTGAACCTGTGGGCACGTGCATATTCTCTGGGAAGCTCATTGCAAGCCTGCTTCACTCTGCATGTTCAGCCATACCTGTATACCTCTGATTTCATTTTTAAAGCTTTGCTTACTAAGGAGAGAGCTACACTTCGACTATATTCAGTGACAGAATGCCTGTGTTAGCACCTTCAAGAATTAGTCTGATTTCCTCCTGTCAGTGCAAAAATTTCTATTGATCTTTCTCTGAATTTTTAGAATCAGAAAAAAAAATTTAATAAATTAAAAAAATCTAGTACCTAGAGACTTGATTCAGAAATTAAGCTTTCTTTTTTTAAAAAAAATTTTTAAAATGTTTATTTATTTTTGAGAGAGAGACCGAGTGTGAGTGGGGAAGGAGCAGACAGAGAGGGAGACACAGAATCTGAAGCAGGCTCCAGGCTCTGAGCTGTCAGCACAGAGCCCGACGCGGGGCTCGAACACACAAACTGTGAGATCACGACCTGAGCCGAAGTCGGATGCTTACCTACTGAGCCACCCAGGTGCCCCAGAAATTAAGTTTTTCTTTATGAAATTTCATATATAAAAAGGACTCTTCAATTACAAATGCATTTATTAATCTTGTTAAGGAATTTAGTCCTTTTATAATAACTTTTACTTTTCACCGATTTCCAAAAGGGTATGTGTAGACTGTTCAGCTCTATAGCTGTGGCACAGAATTAGATTCACTCTAACATTGCCTTTTAAAACTATGTAGGGAAAGTTGAAATCTATACGGAATGTCAAAGATTACCCATTTCAAGCCGTACCTTTCATAACTAAAGGCACTGAGGCACAGAGGGTTTGGTAATCTACCCCAAGTCATATTAAAATCTAGAGTTTAATCTTCATTCCTACCCTTATGTGTCCAAATCAGCTTTCTAGTTCTGATGCAGTAATAATTTTTTACAAAGTAACCTCATGTCATACCATCAGTGGCCTGCTTTACCTCTTTTTTACACTCTGGACTTTACATTATCTCATCTTTATATGCCTACCGCCTGGACCCACAGTTGGCGTGAACATTTGTGGATGAACTGAAATGGATAAACATGAAGGAATGTAGGACAGAATGTTATTTCACATAATACATCATGCATGTTACATATTATCTAACCTATAAGCCGTGGCATCTTGTGTGGATACTCTTGATGGAAAGAAAGAAGAAACCTCAGGATAAATACCTCAACAGCTGTCAATGATAAGTAATCCCTTAAAGCTGTGAGAGCCTTCATTTGCCTTCAAGAGTTGTGACATATGGTCAAAAATAGCTTGAAGATTTATTGTGTCATCTCTGTTGGATGAGATTCAAAATACACTTTAAGAAAGATTCCATCCCTCATCATCCTTGAAAAGATCCTTCAGAACTCATAGAGCATATAGAAAGCAGACGAAGAATGATGAGGTTCAGATGCCTAAAAATGACAGACTCTAATCAGGATTGCCAACCTATCACAAAAAATTACTGGGAAAAAATGCAAATTTTCTACTGACACTACACTTTTAAACACTGACATCCCATTGACCTGAAGAAATCACTGGTATAGATAAGACTTGTGAATTACTCTTCTCCAATATTACCGTACGATGGGAGGGCAGTTTTTACAGTTATATTTTTAAGAAGCAGTCATTCTTTCTAATTTTGAGAATTTATCCTTAAAGATGAAAAGGCTAAGAAACTGAAGTTTGTCAATGGATTCTAGCTTCTGCGCGGATTATAAGAAAAAAAAACATCTCCCCACTTACATTTTATAAGAATTGAAAAAAAAAACTAAGGAAGAAAAAAGAAATGCTGAGTACATATAAATGAAAGAGCACAAGAACAACTTGTATAAAATATTACAGTAAAGAGGTCGCCTAACGTAATCAACTCTCCTGGGCGCAAGCAGAAAATCATCGAGCCTACTGTGTATATGAGAAGAGAAGAATCAAAGGATAAAACACTACAAAGCAAACTTCACTGGTCCTGGCAGTGTCTGGATTTCACCCGGGTCTCCCTCCCTTTTTCCCTGCCCTCTGCCTCGCTTCTGCTCTACTTGCCTGCTATTTGCCTCCTAAGGTTCTAAAATACTGCTCAACACATTTCTAAAGCCTTCCTGACATACGACAGTTTGTGTATGAATCATTTTATTTAAGAATGAGGACAATCTCTTTTGTTTGAAGTGGAATAAATTGTGCTCCAATTTCGGGTGCTTATGAAAAATACATTGTGCTTCAACCCAAATATGATGTGGCATAAATCACTCTGGCCCTCGCATTCTGGGGGCAACTTTCAGATTAGAAATTAAATTATGTGCTGTATAATCTATTATTATTACAGGCAAATCCCTGATTATCTCCTACGTGGGATGTTTTATCATGTAGCCACAGCATCGGACCTCTGCGCTGGTGCTTACTTGAAGAGGAGAAAGACGTAATGTCTAAAGATCTGGGTTTAATGGAAGTTTGCCAAAATGGCGACCACAATTCATCTGGTAGACCCAGAGACTAGATGGACATAGATTACATTACGTCTTGCAGGAGCTGGGCATTTGTTCTAGATTCGGGTTGGGTATAAAGTACTGTTCCTAGTGTGATCCAAATACCAGATCTGCCTAAAATTAAATGTTTTTTATGCAGCTTAGGCCACTGCTGTGTTTGGGAGTTGTGATTTGTTTTTTGACAGTAGACCTTTATCATCGTTTATTATAGACACCTCATTAGTAATTTTTGGCATGCCGCTGTACCAATGTTGAGCTTTGTTGATTGAAATAGAAACCATGTTAGGACCCGAATGACAACAACTCTAATTAACCTGAACCACGCTCTGGAACACCTTTGGAAATAATGTTGCCTTGTAAGTGAACTGCTATACCTGTTGTTGTTTGTTTTTCCCTAATAAACTGAGGCGCTATCATCCAAAGGTGGTCTTCTATCAGTCCTCAAGCATGCGAGGTGTATTTTGTTGTTCTTTGTTTGTTTACTTGTTTCTTTGTTTTTTCCCCTGGTTCAGGACATGTGCCTTGACCTCTCTTCTCTCCCTCATCTTTGCCTGGATTAATCCTCAGATTTCCGCTTATGAGTGACCACTCCTGGTTACGTTACATATGATGGTTTATTTAGATACTCTACCTCCATCTTTTGTGTCCATCCCAAAGATGATGCAATATGTAATTATTTTTTGAATGTTTGCTCACTTTTCAATAGCTTTCCTAGCTGGTATATAAGCTACGTGCCAGGTCAAAGACTATTTGGCCTGTTAAGAGTTTTATTTCTAGGGGTCCCTGGCTGGCTCAGTCGGAGGAGCATGTGACCCTTGATCTCAGGGTCGTGAGACCGAGCTCCACTTTGGGTGTAGAGATTACTTAAATAAATAAGACTTAAAAAAAACAAAAGAGTTGTGTTTCTAGAACCTAACATCATCTTTGACACTTGCTGAGGGCTCAGCCAATATGTACTGAATGAGTTTCAATGAATGAGTCTAAATATCGGGGTCATCTATATCATTTATGTTACAGAAGAGTTAATTTTCCAAACAAGATGGTACAGTTTGGTTTTTATATTAGTTCTGTTTGATGGGTGTGATTGTTTAACAAGAAGGTATTGAGCACTGAGTTCTAAGGAGAATGCTTAAAGTCTATATGGTCCTTGTTTCCCAAAGAGTACATAATCTAGTGGAGAGCTGGGTGTGTATATAGAGGAGTGAATAGATGAATAGTAAGGACATAGTGACTAGTGGTTGATTGTAGAGTCAAAGTCTAGGCTTTTAACTCTCACATGCTGCTGAGGTAGTACTGTGGATCTGGCAACAGTATGTTTGCTCTCTTTCCAGTTTTAATTTGTTTCTTTTCTTTAACATTAATTGAGCTCTAATTCTGGGCCACCCTCTAAGTAAATCCAAATCTGCCATATGATATCATCCTCAAAATAAATGTTAGGGAGCAATCATCATCTGCATTTTACTAATAAAAAAAAGTGAAGTCAGAGAGGTAAAATAAGTTTCCCAATGTTATATAGCTGGCAAGGTGTGGCAGCAGGGTTCAGATCCATGTTTTCTCACTCTGAGGTTAGAACTTTTTTCTCTAGACCAAGTTGCCTTTCTTGCATTTGCTCTTGAGCAAAATGTCAACAAACCCTTTCTCTTTTGCGTGAGAATTTGATCTCTGGTTAACCCTCCCTTTGATCACCTGATAACCTGTTGAGGGTAATACACCAACCCAGTTACTAAGCAATATTGCTTCTGCCAATGACCCCTGATTGCCCGTGTCCTGGGAGAAATGAACAATAATTAAAAATACCCGGTAGAGTTGCCGTAACATTGGGCTTCCCTGAGTATGGTGACTTATAAATGTTATGTGCCATGAGGAGTACCCTGGAGGCTATGCTTATGGGGTTGATACAGCAGATATGGACTCCCCCTGGGCATCTGACTTTTAATAAGGGTAACACCCATTTCCACGCATGTGTATCTTGTCTCCCTGCACCTGAGCAGCTGTGTGCATTGCTGCAGAGGATCTTCCAGAAGAATGCCTGATGCTGCCCTGTTGGCAAGCTGCGGTTCAGCTTTTGTAACAATCTAAGTGACCGGTGCCAGGTGTGGCTTATGGTAGTCTTAGCTGGAATGTTCAGTGGAGCTCCCAAAACATTAAAGAGGGTTGTAACAAGTAAAACTGTTCCGTGCACTTTCATATACAAGACAAATATCTCCAATAATTAGCTTTGACTTTTAATGGTCATTGGCCTGTAATAAATGAATTTGGGGTATTGAATTTTAAGATGTTGTTTGGACTGGCTCTCCTACTTTAATCCAATTTATGCCTCAAAAATGAGAACTTTCATCCACTTTTATCCCTATGCTCCAAATGAGGCTGTTGAAGGTTACTTCTTTTGTGAGAAACAGTTACACATTCACTGAGATAAGACATTCCTATAGAGCCTAAAGATTTAATTTGCTTATATATCTTATTGTAATAAAGAAACAAAATGGAATTCTGGGCCAGGGACTGGATTTTGAAATGAACTTGGAATATATTTTCATTTTTTTAATTTTTAAGTGTTAATTAGCTTCCCATAATACTGTTGTAATTTTTTAAAAATATGGAGTGTTGTTCCCATTTGTAGGAGTCAGAAAAAAAAAAAAACAGTCCTGAGTGTGGTGTTCACCAATGTACACAGTGTTAGAGAAGGGCGTGAATAACATACAGGTCAACTAAAAAATGACTTTAACCTAAACTACTAGAAGTATTAATATCTAAAATAAACTGGGACAGTTTCTAATGAATGCAATTGTACTCTGCAAGGATAGGGCAGTTTGATTAGATTAAATGAAAATAAAAGTTTGGCTTAGTTGTTGTAAATTGTCAAAGAAAACCATTGTAACACTTAACTACCTCAATATTTCATTGCAAATGACACTAATTAGCCCCCCTTTTTTTTGGTTCTGGCTTTCTCAGAGGGCAGAGGTCACAGGCTTAGTTCTCAACTTCAACCTGGTTACTTTCTGTGACTAATCTCCAGGGTAATTAAGATCATTTAAAAAGTTATCTGAAAAAATATAAAAATGGCCAGAGTTTGCACTATGTTCCATTACCTCAGGTCTTACTAAAAAATAATATAACTGGAAGTTTTATACTCACATCACTCCATTTTTTTCTTATTTTGTCTTATTTTTAAATTTATTCTGTAGTTAAAGGGGTTTATTCTTTTTCTTTTTGGTGTGCATGTCTGTGAATGTTAAAACATGTATTGATTTGGCCAATCACTTGTTACACTGAGGATGTGAAACTAGATAAAAGCTCTTTGTTGGCCATATGATTATAGACGTTTTTTCCCAGTTTGTACCTTGTCCTTTGATTCTCGAAAGAGTGTCTTTCACAGAACAAAAGGTTGTTAGTTTTTTGAAGCCCAGTTTATAAATGTTAGATCACGCCTTTTCCTGCTGTATCTTTGTCTAACCCCAAGTCACAAAGATTTTTTTCTGTATGTTCTTCTAAAAATTTTATAATTTGGCAGACTATGTTCAGATTTATGTTTCAATGTTAACTTTTCATAAGGTGTGAGATTTCCGTTAAGGTTTTTTTTCATTTATTTATATTTGGCATGAGAATGTTCAGCTGTCCTAACACCCTTTCCTGAAAAGGCAACCTCTTATCCTTGTCATTACTTTTGCATCTTTGTCAAAAATCTAATGGCCATTTCGTGGTGGGTTTATTTCTGGGTTCACAATTCTGTTCTGTTGGTCAGTGTGTGTGGCTTTCCACCAACTTCACGCAGTTTTGGTAACTGTAGTTTTATAGTAAGTCATAAGATTGAATAATATAATTCCTTCAACTGTGGTAGAATGGTTTTTTCTGGAATTTAGTATTAAATTTTTGGAATTTAATCTGGAATTTTTCTGGTTTTAGTATTTCTAGCCCCATGCCTTTCCATATGAATTTTAGGATCAGCCTGTCCATATCTACAAAAACAAAAAACAAACAAACAAAAAACTGCAGAGGTTTGATTGCAATTGTATTTTTTTTGTTAATTTTTAAATGTTTATTTATTTTTGAGAGAGAGAGAGTACAAGCAGTGAGGGGCAGAGAGAGAGGGAGACACAGAATCCCAAGCAGGCTCCAGGCTCCAAGCTGTCAGCACAGAGCCCTTTGCAGGGCTCAGACTCACAAACTACAAGATCATGACCTGAGCTGAAGTTGATGCTTAACTGACTGAGCCACCCGAGCACCCCAATGATTACAGTTGTATTAAATCAGGAGGTAATTCGGGGAGAATTAATATCTTTATTCTGCAAGTCTTCTCATTGGTGCACATGGTTTCTCTCTCCATCTATTAGACTTTTTGACTTCTTTTCATCTGTCTTTTGTAGTTTCTGCAACAGATTCTATACCCACTTTCTTATATTTATACCTATGTATATCATCTTTTGGAGCTATTGTAAATGGTACTTTGGAAAAAATTAGGTTATTATTTTTTTAGATTTTTAAAAAATATTCATTTTTGAGAGACAGAGTGAGAGTCGGGGAGGGGCAGAGAGAGAGGGAGACACAGAATCTGAAGCAGGCTCCAGGCTCTGAGCTGTCAGCACAGAGCCTGATACTGGGCTCAAACCCATGAACCATAAGATCATAACCTGAGTCGAAGTCAGATGCTTAACCGACTGAGCCATCCAGGCATCCCTAGATTTTTAATTGTACATTTACAGAATGTAAAAGTACAGTTAATTTTGTGTGTTGATCTTGTACCCTGTGACCTTGCTAAACACGCTTGTTAGTTCTAAGGAAATGTTTTTTGTGTGCATTTGTTGTGGTTTTCTATGTAGACAGTTATGCCATCAGCAACTAGGGACAGATTTATTTTTTCCTTTTCAATCCGTGTACCTTTTATTTCTGTTTCTTGACTTATGGTACTGGCTAGGATTACTCAGGACAGTGTTCAGTCTTTCTTTGTAAAGTAAGATGATAGGTGTAGAATTTTTGTAGATGCGTTTTTATTAAGAAAGTTCTCTTCTACTTTTAGTTTGTCGAGAGAATATTTGGAAAAATTTTGTATAAAATTGTTATCATTTCTTCTTTAAAGGTTTTGTAGAAATTGTTAGTGAAACTATCTGGACTTTGAGATTTCTTTTCAAAAAATATTTTTCCCAATGGCAATTTCTTTAATAGTTATAGGATCATAACTTTCAGTCAGTTTTTGTAATTTGTAGATTTTTGAGGAATTGGTTCATTTCATCGAAATTGTTGGAAATATGTGTACGGAGTTGTTCATATATTGCTTCATTATCCTTTCCATGCCTGCAGGATTTGTAGTCATATTTCCATTTATATTCTCGATAATGGTAATTTATGTCTTCTCTCTTTTGTTTTTCAAAGGTTTATCAATTTTTGGATTTATTGACCTCCAGTGTTTTTCTTTTTTCAATTCCACTGATTTCTGCTTTTATCTTTCTTATTTTCTTCCATCTACTTGCTTCATATTTATTTAGCCTTTTTTTTTAGTTACCTAAGGTGGAAATTTTGAGATAGTTCCTCTTTCTAATAGAAGCATCTAATGCTATACCTATATCTTAGATACATCTCACAACTTTAATATATTGTATTTTCATTTTCATTTGGTTTGAAGTATTCTCTAACTTTCCTTGAGATTATCTTTTTGACTCATAGATTATTTAGAAGTGTGTGAGTAAACTTCCAGGTGTTGAGGGAAATTTTCTCTTAATTTCTGTTAATAATGTGTAGTTTGAAACAATTATGATCTGAGAACATACTGGATATTTTAATTATTTCAAGTTTGTCATTATTTGTTTTATGAACCAGGATTGCTCCATCTTGAGGAATTATCCAGGTACATTTGAATACAATGTATATCCTACTACTGTTGGGTTGAGTAACCTGTAAATGTCAATTGCATTCATTTGAGTGATGATAATTTTCACTTCTTCTCAATCCTTGCTTACTTTCCTGCTACAGGTTGTGCTGAGGGAAGAGTGCTGAAATCTTCAGTAACATCTGTAGATTGGTCTATTTCTCTTCTCAATGTTGTTGGTTTTGGTGTCTGTATTCAGCTCTGTTTTGGGTGCATACACAATTAGGATGGTTGTGTCTTTTTGGTCATTTGGCCTTTTATTGTTATGGAATGGTGTCTCTTTACATTTTTTTAAGTTTATTTATTTTGAGAGAGGGAGAGAGAGAATGAGCAGAGGAGGGGTTGGGGGAGGGGGAAGACAGTCCCAAGCAGGCTCTGTGCTGATCTCATGAACCATGAGATCATGACCTTAGCTGAAACCAAGAGTCAGACATTTAACTGACTAAGCCACCCAGGCACCCCTGGGATAAATGGTGTCTCTTTATTATTATCTTCTCCAGCACAATTGAGACTTTTGTTGTTCTTCATGTGCTGAGTAATTTTGGATTTTATTTGACATTGTCAATAGTATACACAGCTCTAAATCTTATTTAAATTTTGTAGAAACTGTTGATATTTCTGGTTTTCACAGTCAGTTGGGCTGGTTAGGTTTAGGGCATGACTTTGAACCCATTTTCTGTTCCAATGCCATTCCATTTCAAAATCTTCTCAATGCTGTTTGTGTCTGTCACAGGTGTGCCCCACTCAGGGGCCAGCTTGAGACTTGTGTGGTGGCTTATTTATTAATTCAGTTCTCAAAGTTTTTGGCATGCTGAATAGGATCAAACCTGTGCCTGTGCATTTGGAGGTGAGCCCAGGTGTTCATAAAAAACTTTATGAGGTCACTTTCCAACCTCCTCTTTTTTCATTATTTCCCCAGAAATTTCCTGTTGGCGATGCTTCTCTTTTCTCCATCCAGAGTGCTGAGGCTTTAGTTACCTCTCTCTCCCATGTCCTTCTGCAGCTGGGTCAGGATCCAGGGTCAAGCCATAGGAAGGCAGAGAGAAACAAACAAACAAACAAACAAACAAACAAGAAGAGGGTTAGACCTTCCCTCATGTAAACTCAATTCCTGGAAATGAAGACGAGAGTTTGTATCCCTCAGAGTTTGGCTCCTGCAAGGTCCCATTGCTGGAGGCTGTGTCGGTCCTAAGAGATTGCTGTGGGTCGAGGTGCAGGGCAGTAGAGGATGGAGGGTAAATGAGATATCTCTGCCCTCTTCTGCCCATTCAGAGTATCCTTTCCAGATCCATGAGCCAGAACTTGAGGCTTCTTCCTGGAGTTCTCTCCCATCTGTGCCCCACCGCCCACTGCCAGTGTGTTGTGTTCAGGCCAGGGTATACCAGAGGGAAAAATGGTAAACTCACCACTGGATTGGTGGTATTTCAAATCCTGGTCTTCTCCTTCATTCTGCCTGCTACAATTTATTTTCCAGAACCGTTAGCTTCTCCTTGCATATTGCCCCATTGCATTCCGTGACACGTGGCGGTAGCTGTTCATGTCTTACCCAGAATGGGAAGTTTTTACTCCATTTTCTAAACAATCTTCCATCCAGATCCTATTGTTCAGTTGATGTGATTTAAATTAATATGGAGCAAATACTATGATAATTAAAATATGTCAGAGTATGACATCTTGACTTAATAACTCTAATGTCACTATGTCACCGATGTGACAATTGCATTTCTTATAGACCGCTCCAAATCATTAACATTAACTTACTTTAAGATACCTTTATATTTTTAAGTTTATTTATTTATTTTGAGAGAGAGGAAAACAGAGCATGTGAGTAGGGGAGGGGCAGAAAGAGGAGAGAGAGAGAGAGAGAGACAGAGAGAGAGAGAGAGAGAGAGAGAGAGAGAGAGAGAATCCCAAGCAGGCTCTGTACTGACAGTGCGGACTCACAAACCGCAAGCTTGTGACCTGAGCCAAAAACCAAGAGTTAGATGCTTAACCGACTGAGTCACCCAGGTGCCCCCCAAATACTTTTACTTTTAGACTGTAGAGTAAAATTCAGACTTTTCTGATGAATGAAACTATATAGACTGCGCCTTAATTATGTTCTTTCTCAGTGCCCTACCCTAGAGTCAATATGATTCAATGGAAAATAAGTAAATCTTGTATCTGTGAAACCCCATAAAAGATGAGCTTTGAGTTGGATCCAGTCAGATGTTTTGCTTTTAAACCAAATATGCAAAGAGAGGCAACAATCTATATGGCTTTTACAAGGGAAAGTGACCTGTTGAACTATTTTTTTTTCCCACCATGTTCAACAGAGTACTTAAGGAAGAAAGAGATTAATTCATTTTTAATGCTAGGAAAATATAGTCATTAAAAAGTAGATAATATAAAATGCCAGAAATGCTTTTAACATTACAAGAAGTGCACTTCTTTCTTAAATAGCATGCTACTTTTGGAGATATAGATATGCTAAAGTATTAAATATTAAAATAGAGGTTGCTTTTTAAAATGCAGTGTTTCTTATCAGAAAAAAAAAACAGTTTGAACAAGCATTTCTGTTGTATAATTCATGATGTTGCTAATAAGATCATCTAGGAGAATTATTTGTTATGCTTTTGAGAATGACTAGATTTTTTTTACAAGGGAATATTCCTTTGTTCATGTCTTCTTAAATATATAAAAAGTACTGTTAAAGTATGTGGGATGGTCCCCTGGCAGATTTTGTCATATTAGTGTGGTTTCTCCCTATTTATTTGGAAAGTCTAACCCAACAGGAATATTGATGTGAATTTTGCCACCTTGAACATTATCATAACTTAGCAATATATTCTAAATCATTGATGACAGAAAAACAAATATTGAAAAGATGTCCCTGTGAATGCTTCCACTCTGATTTTCTGGAAGGGGAATGAATTGGGTTCAACAACCCAATAATATAGGCATTGATCTTAAAAAAGAATGTTTCCCTCTTTGATTTTAACCCATTTGTACTCATCCATTGGCATATTAGTAGCTTTTTATGGTGGTAATAAGCAGTGGACTGTTGACCAAGCTCTTTCAAATAACTACCCACTTTAGTAGTCTGTGCTGTATCAGTTGAGGAAACAACACAGTTTATGCAAAAGTCATTCATAGGATTTGGCTACATCACACCTGAATTTGATGGTGGATAAAGTTTTAATGCTCAAGTGTTGATTACTGTAAATGCTTTGCCAAAGTTGATGTATCTGAATCTCCATATAGCTACGTAATGTGAAAAATAGAAATAATTTTTCAAGGCACATTAGCGAGTGCCTTTTTTAAATGATATTATGTCCTTAAAGGTGGTTATCCAGCGTTCAACAGTATTTTAAAAAGATAGCAAATCTTTGGTTTTGGTCACTTACATTGTGTAAATACTGGGTTATATAAACATAGAAGATTAAAAATAAGAGTGTATTGAAATATGAACATGTGATTATGAAACACGATTGTTTTCTGGAGGACTATTCCATTAATGTAAGGAAGATTTTAAAATGTAAAGCCTTCATGTTAACATAATGTTACCATCCCCTTGGGCTTCTAAATGAATTGAAATCAATGTTCATTATTATATGGTACCTGTAAGAACCACATGTAGATATCCTGAGCAAGTTTTGATGAATAATATCTCATTTTTTCTCTGACTAGCTATACACATTGTTGTGGGATTGTGACCGCTGCCAGATAATTTCATATTTAACATTACTTACCTTAAAGTTTTTCTTATTTGTGAAAAACGAAAACAAAATTTTAGAGCATCCCAGATTTTAAACTATTAGTTTCATTTTCTTTGAGAATAAAAAATTTTTGTAAACTCACAGTTAAAGACAGTTTTGCTTACTTCAAGGAATCCCATTACTTCAAATATATTCTTAAAACATATTAGTCATTATTTCCATGAATGGGAAAAATGAAGATCCCTCCTTGAGTTTTTAGTGTGGCATTCAAATGCTAGAGCCCTTTGCTCTGCAAGTTTTTTGTTTGTTTTTGTTTTTGTTGCTGTTGTTTTTTGCAACTCCCCTCTGGTTTGGGCTGATAATGACATATTTTTATGATGTTTAAGTATGTTTTCATGCTTCCAAAGAAAACTAAAGAGACTTATTGGGTTAGTAAGTCCTGATGCATATTAAAGAACTGCCAAACCCAGTTAACTGAGCTATCACAAGTATATAGTGCACAATGAAATTGCTTATTTACTCTAAAAAAAAAAAAGGATCTAATCGGGAGCATTTGGAAATGTGTATATAATTTATAAGGCTGAGAATCAGTACCCTTCTAAGGACAGTTCTCGTGGATTGAGCTGGGAATGGAAATACAAATAAAATCTGACTTATTTTCTGCATTAAATTCTTTTTCTCCAAGGATGCTGAAATTTTGAGAGTTCCTTTAATTACTTCATCCTTAACTATTTGTTTCTTATGCACAGAATAAGTACAGTCTTAACAGCAGGTGTTCTTTTTAATATAAGAAAAAATGTTGGAAGCCTTTTAATCTTAACATGCTACTGTATATGAGCTGCTTATTTAGAGTTATTAATAAGATATTTAATGGTACTTGGGTGGTCGATTTGTGAATATATACTTTTTTTTTTTCTTATTACAACTTTCAAAATGGAGACTTTAGAATAGCCAGAACTCCTTTATTTAACATCCTGGGAACATTTATTATGTACTGACCATTGGAAATGATTAAACCTGGCCAAGAAATGACTTCACTTTTTAGAAAATATAGGCTACCAATCATAGAACCAAACTTTAAATATGGTTGATGCATGGGCTTAGTGTTTTCATCTTTTGATTTCTGGCACTGTTGTGGTCTCCATTGATAAAAGTTAATTCCACAGGACTCAGGCAAGAGGGCATTTATTCTTTAGTCCTCTATGGGCCCCAAACAGAGATTGACGTGCAAAATGTGTTTAAGAAGGGCATGTTGAACGAAATCCCCATTTACTCATCCTTGAAATTCCCATTTACAAATCAGTCTGTGACAGAGTAGGGTGAATCATTCTGTATTTACTGAACAAATCCTAAAAGGATTATGATTGCATAAGTAAATTTTGGAGGTGAGACGCAGTTATTCAAAACAACTCCTCTTTCTCAGAGTGTTTATCTAGACCTTCTGGATCCACAGGATGTTAAGAAGAGTTTCACAGCAGAATCACCTACTATTAGCATCGTGGTAGAGATCTAGGGGAGATGTTGCTAGACAAATACAGGGAAGTCATATTATGTCTGTATGAAATGGCCAGTTGGAACATGATATGCATCTGTAAAATGTGCCTGAAATTTGGAGGCAAACTTTCCAAAATTTATCAAAACTATGCACCCCAACCTGTTCTGTTGGTACTTCAAAGGGCAAATAACACCATTGGAAGTAATCTTGGAAATACCTCTGAAGACTACTAAACCTTAGGTATGTTAGACCTTTTAAGAGAGAGGGGGATATAAAAAACTTCTATAGCTGCCTACATAGATATAATCAGAAAGGGAGATTTTTCCTTGCAGAACTGAAGCTTAAGTTATTGGAGTGAAGGAACTATTAAGAATTATTTTCCTGGAGGCTAGTTGAACCAGATGACATCTAGACTTTGAAAGATAGACCTTGCACCCACAATAAAGCTCCATTTTGTTTAAAAGGAGCTCACCTGCTTGGAAGAGGAGTGGAATAGTATTATATGTCAAGAATCTATCATAAGTTCAAAAACTGTGAGTTTGGTAGCCCATGCATAGTTCCAATAAAGGATCCAAGAACCAGGATCCAAAAATAATTTCGTTCAAACTTGAGTAAGGAGCTCAATCTGACAATTGTAACAGGGAGAAGTATAACTTCTGAGCTTGGAAGCAAACGTGAACAAAAACCAGGACAAATCCACATCAGACATGATACACATAGGTATTTACAGGCAAAGCATACAGGCAGGATTGTATATGGTGACAGAAGACACAAGTAGGAACCAAGTTGACAGTCAACAGCAGGAAAACTTTCTAACAGCTAGAGCTGTGACAGTGGGAGGCAGAAACTCTTAAGGTATTGAGTCCCCTGTCCCTGGAGTTTGGACCATTGCTTCACTGCTAAGTTGGGTAGGGATAAAGAGCACCAAAAGGTAGAAGATTTAATTCAGCAAATATCTATTGATTGCTACTTTGTAATCGAAGCTAGATTTACCTGTAGAATCCTTTGCCAGCAGCAGTTCTGTGATCTGGGGAGCATTGTATGAGAGGGTTCAGGCGGAAGACCGAAAACTGAGTGAGCAATTATCATATAGTGTGGTGTTCTGGATGAAAACGATGATATGTTTTCCATGGGGAGTGAGAGACAACACAGGCCAAGTTTCTGTGGTTTAATTTATTCTGGAAACCGAAATACATGAGACATGCATGTGAAGAGGAGAATCTGTGAAGTCATTAGTAGGAAATGAAATTTACACAAAGGCAAGATAAGAGGTGCATTTTAGAAATATCGATAAATGAATGTCAAATCGCACATTTCTTAGGAGGCAGTTTCGTTACTTTGGCAACATAGACATTATTCCTCATTTCAGATAAGCAGTGTTCCTTTAATTCCCACCTGTGGCTTTTCTCACGGTGTCTCCAAGGGACATTAATGCTTAGATGAAAACTAATTAACATTTTAAACTGTAATATATATACATTGATTTAGGGGGAGTTTGTTTCCTTAATTTTCCTGTCAATTGCAGCATGGAAGGACATCATGGTGATTCATTCACTTACACTTCTTTAAAGGGAGTAGTTTTGAAATGTTTAATTTCATCTTGGTTATATTTTCTTTCCCCAGTGGCTGAAATTATTGAAGTATGAGCTGGATACTATTAACTAGGGTTTACAATACAATGATTTCTTCTACTGTCAAGTTACATTATACTTGTGAGTTTAAAAAGCAGGTATAGGGGCAGCTGGGTGGCTCATTCGCTTATGCATTTGACTCTGCATTTCAGCTCAGGTCATGATCTCCTGTTTCGTGAGATTGAGTCCCTTGTCAGGCTGTGTGCTGCCAGCGTGGAGCCTACTTGGGATTCTCTCTGTTTCTCTCCCTCATGCACATGCATGCGCATTCTCTCTCTCTCTCTCTCTCTCTCTCTCTCTCTCTCTCTCTCAAAATAAAAGAAATAAAAAGCAGGTATAGAGACAAATGCATGTGAGTTTTTAAACACATATATATTATATATATATATATAATGTAGATATATCAGCTTTATTGAGATGCAATTCACACACAATAAAATTCACCATCTTAAAGTGTACAGTTATATGGATTTTAGTATATTTGCAGAGTTGTCCATTGATTACCACTAACTCCTCGCAGAACATGTTCATCATCTCCAAAGAAACCCTATACTCATTAGTGGTCATTTCTATTGCTCCCTTTCCCCAGTACTTGCCAGCCACAAAGCTGCAGTGTCTGTACGTTTCATTAAATGCACTTTTTCTTTCACTTAGTGTAATGTGTTCAAGGTTCACCCATGCTGTATCACATATCTGAACTTCATTCCTTTTTATTGCTCAATAATATTCAGTAATATTCCACTGTGTGGACACTCCATTTGGTTTTCCCTTTATCAATTGCTAGACATGTGCCTTGTTTTTACTTTTTGCCTATGGTGATGCGAATAATGCTGCCAAGAACATTTGTGTACAAGTTTTTGTATGAACATGTGTATAAGAGTCAAATTGCTGGGTCGTATGGGAACTATATGTTTAACTATTTGGGAAACTGCCAAACTCTTTTCCAAAGTGACTGTGCCCTTGTACAACTCCACCAGTAGTGTGTGAGGGTTCTGATTTTCCACATCTTTGACAATACTCGTTATTATTTGTCCTTTTGAATACAGGCATCCTAATGGTTATGAAGGGCTACCTAATTGTGGTGTTGATTTGCATTTCCTTCATGGTTAATGATGTTGAACATCTTTTCATGTGCTTTTTGGCCATTTGCATATTTTCTTTGGAGAAATGTTCAGATCCATTGCCCATTTTATAATTGATTTAAAAAACTTGTTTTGAGATCTAAGAATTCTTTATATATTCTGAATACAATGGTATATATGATATATATATATATATATATGGTTATATATATATATAATGGTATACATTATATATTCTGAATACAATGAATATATTTATATATTCTGAATACAATGGTATATATGATATATGGTTTGCATATATTTCTCCCATCCTGGGGGCCCTCTTCTTACTTTCTGGATCATGTTCTCTGAGGCACAAAAGTTTTAAATCTTGATGAAGTCCTTGATTTGTTTACTTTTTTTTTCCTTCGTCACCTGTGCTCTTGGTGTTCTATTAAAGTATCTGTTGCTTAATCTAGAATCATAAATATTTACTCTTATGTTTTCTTCTAAGGGCTTTATAGCTTTAGCTTATTTTTCGGGCTCAGCCCCTGTAGCCATACACTTTCAGATAGCACTTGTGTTCTCTGTGAGGCAGGGGTCTGACTTCATCTTTTGTATGTGGATGTCTATCTGTGTTAGTGCAATGTTGAAAAGACTGTCTTTTCTCCCACTGAATAGCCTTGGCACCCTTGTCAAAAAATCAATTGACCATAAACGCAAGCACTTATTTCTGGAATCTCAATTCTGTTCCATTATTCTCTGACTCTCCTTTTGCCTCTACCACATTGTCTTGATTACTGTAGTTTTATAACAAGACTTGAAACTGGAAAATGTGACTCCTCTAACTTTGTTCTTATTTTTCAAGATCGTTTTGCCTATTTGGGTTCCCTGGCATTTCCATATGAATTTTTGGATCAGCTTGTCAATTTCTGCAAAAATGGCAGCTGGGAGTTTGATAGGTATTGCATTGAATCTGTAGATCAATTTGGGGAGTATAGCCATCTTAATTTTGAGTCTTTTCATCCATGGATATAAAATATCTTTCCATTTGTTTAGATTTTTAAAAATTTCTCTCAGTGATGTTTTATAGTTTTCAGTGTACAAGCCTTACTCTTTTGTTACATTAAGTGTTTTCTTATTTTTGATGCTATTGTAAATAGAATTGTTTTCTTAATTTCATTTTCAGATTGTTCATCATTGTTAGTGTATAGAAAAATACAAGTGCTGGTTTTTTTTTTCATTATAAGAATTTTTTTTTAATTGTAAGGTAACCACATCTAATTTCTCAAAGATATTACTGCCTCCATTTTCTCTGCTTCCTGTTGTTAAAATAAGAAAAGCTGTAAAAAAAATCACAGAAAATCTAAGATGTGCTCAAGTTTTGTGATTTCCATTTAAGAAGTGTAAAGTCTGAAATGTGTCTCTTTTCAGTGTGTGCTGTGTAGGGATCCTCAGCATTTTTGGTCTTTTGTGAGATGTGAGCATCTTTTGTCTTCTTCCATCATGTTGAGCCTTCACTGTTGGAACTGAGCTGCTCTGCTTTGCTGCAGGTCAGCTTTTGTGGACAGTTAGTGTCATAACAGGACATTGGTCACAAGTTGTCTTAAGTGTTTACTATAAAGACCTCATCTGTGGTTGAGCAGCTGTGTTCCAGGAGCTTTCTCTTTTGTGAAGCATTTCATGTTAGCCTTTTTGAGACAAGTCAAGCACCTGCTCCTTGTTCTGTACCTGGGATTGTGTGTGTGTGTGTGTGTGCGTGTGTGTGTGTGTGTGTGTGTGTGTGTGAGAGAGAGAGAGAGAGAGAGAGAGAGAGAGAGAGAGAGAGAGAGAATTGTTTCCAACGCAATGGTTATTTTTCTTTTTGGTCATCTTGTTTGCTCTCGTCCCCTCTCGGTAACTGTCAGGGCCCAAGTTGGTTTATTCTTCTGACAAGAATGGGAAGTGCTGTCTTCTGGCCGTGTGGCCCTGCCTCCATTTTGACCAGTCACGCGTGCTTGATGCCATGTGATGTGACTTGTCCCAGCAGTTTGCAGAAGTCACCCAATGAATCTTCAGTGTGACTGTACTAATTGCCACTTACTCTTTTTAATGTCACCTTGGTAAGAAATACTTCAACACAAGGGTTTTCCCCCTAAAATTTCACTATTATTTGGGTACTGGAGAAGATACACCCTTGTACTTCACTTGGCCTTCTAAGATTGTCAGGAGATATTTATGGAAAATGTATGTTGTCTTAACATATTTTAGTATTCTTTTACCATTCTTTGTCTTTTTTTAGTTGAGGTAAAGTTGATATATAACCTTATATTGGTTTCAGGTGTACAACATAATATTTTGAGTTTATGTATGCTATAAAGTGGTCACCGCAATAAGTTTAGTTACCATCGGTCACCATACGGTTGGGCCCCATCACCATTTTTGCCACCCCCGACCCCCCTTCTCCTCTGCTAACCACCAGTCTGTTCTCTGTAAGTGTGGTTTTATTTGTTCTTTTGTTTTGCTTTATGGATTCCACATATAAGTGAAATCATACAGTGTGGAGATTACTCAAAAAAAAAAAAATAGAACTACCATATGATCTGGATTTTCCACTTTTGTGTATTCATCCAAAGAAAATGAAAAAAAAACACTAACTCAAAAAGATATATGCACTCCTATGTTCATTGCAGTATTACCCACAATAGCCAAGGTATGGAAACAACCTAAGTGCCTATTGATGGGTGAATGAGTAAAGAATGTGTGGGGTATGTGTGTGTACACGCTGAAATGCTACTTAGCAATAAAAAAGAGGGAAATCTTGCCAGTTGCCACATGTGGATGAAACTTGAGGCTACTATGCTAGTAGAAGAAGTCAGAGAAATACAATGCCTTGTGTATTTTGTATCCTGCAGCTTTGTGCAACTCATTTACTAGTTCCGTTTGTGTGTGTGTTTGTGTGTTTGCGACCATCCTAGGATTTTCTGTATACAAGGTCATATATCTGCACATAGAATTGCCTTTATTTCTTCTTTCCAATCTAGATATCTTTTATTTCTTTTCCTTGGTTATTAATTGCCTTTGTGGAAGTGTGATTTAGAAAAAAAATTAGGGGTGCCTGGGTGGCTCAGTGGGATAAGTGTCTGACTTCGGCTCAGGTCATGATTTCACAGCTCATGAGTTGGAGACCCACGTCGGGCTCTGTGCTGATAGCTCAGAACCTGGAGCCTCTTCAGATTTTGTGTCTCCCTCTCTCTGTCTCTCTGTCCCTCCTCCACTTGCGCTGTCTCTCTCTCTGTCTCAAAAATAAACATTAAAAAAATCAATCAATTAATAAAAAATTAATTCACCAAAGGTAAGATGCCAACTAATTGGTTGTATTCTCCTACATTTTACTGCAGTTAATTGGAAAATCTGTTCATGGATGGTTTTAGCAGATAACACAATGCAGTTTATATAAATCAAATCAAAAGTAATTTCTGTCTCCAGAAAATACATTTGAATTTAGAGATATATTTGTATTTCTGATTCATAAGCATAAGTTAATGGCTGAGAAACTACTTGCTCAGGAATAAACACACACACACACACACACACACACACACACACCCCTAGAAAGAAACAAAAACTCCAGGTGACATCAAATTTTTAGAATATGGAAATATTCAAATAAACTTCAGCTTTATTAAGGGAGCTCAACAATATCTTTGCTAGAGGAGAAGGTGGACTCCAAATTGAGACGTATGAAATGACCAGTGTAGCCAATGCTTTTGTCATAATCAAATACTGTTTATTCCTATGTGGCCAAATTTAAAATATAAAGCTTTTCTAATTATATTTAAAATTTCTTCATTGGATGAATTTTTAAAATACACTTTTTTGCTGTCTGTATTTTGCTTGCATTTTAAAATATCAGAGTGTGTAGTAGGTTTTCCTTAGGAGACCTCAGGTAGGACCAGGAGCCCAAAAACTTGACCTGGTAATTCTCAGACAACAGACAGCCCCTCATTCCAATAGCCAGTTGGGATTATTCAGGCCGTGATTATTTATTTGTAACCAGAGGTGTTTCGGGGATTATAGTACTGGCAATTGCCTTATTAAATAGTTATTAAATGTACAGTCTACATTTTCATTTGAGCAGGGGCTTGGAGACATTCATTCAGTTTGGTTTCTTGTGATGAAATCCTGTAGTTTGGGATTTCACAGGCTTTATTATTTTTATAAGAAACTCGACAAACAGCTTTAGATTCTCAATCAAATCAATATACGGTTTTAAAGTAACCACTGTCCTTCTTTTAAGTATTTGATGTGATCTCTATGGTGAAACATATCACTCAGTAGTAATGCAACAGTGATATTTTAGACTAGAAGAATATTAACAGGTTTGATAGACTTTATATTATGAAAAGTCATCACCCACGAGTTATTGTGTAGGAGTGAAAATACTCCAATTAGTTTTTACCCATGTTTGAGAATTTCTATCCAGCCATCCATCTATCCTTCCTGCTATCCAGTAATATTTAAGAGACTTATAATAATAAACTTATAATCAGTACTGGCCTTCTGCCAGTACTGCAGATAATTCTAATTTGCAATGATAATATTTTAAATGGTATTGCTATTCCCAAACATATTTGATAACATTTATATTTTAGTATGATTCAACAATTGATGGGATCCCCCAAATATTGTTTGGTCTTGTATGCTTTTATTTTGTAATTAATTATTTGGCATTAAGAATGTGATGTGGCTTATGGTAGGAACACTGTTTCTAAATTATGATATGATATTATGTCATAGAGGGCTTACTGTTTATTTTTGAGAAAGACAGAGCACGAATGGGGGAGGGTCAGAGAGAGAGGGAGACACAGAATTGGAAGCAGGCTCTAGGCTCTGAGCTGTCAGCACAGAGCCCCACACAGGGCTCGAACTCACAAACCGTGAGATCATGACCTAAGCCAAAGTCAGATGCTCAACCGACTGAGCCACCCAGATGGCGTTAAGAATGTGACTTATGGTAGGAACAGTGTTTCTAAATGGTGGCTACATTATGATATTATGTCATAGAGGGCTTTCTTGATAATCAGTGTGACAAAAATCATTTTAGACCAAATTTCTTTGACACAGCTGGAGCCCTAGTTCCTTATTTGGAAATGAGTTAAATTGCATGTCGTGCATTTGAAAATTAAGACCTACCTGTACAGATTAATAACGAATGGATATATTCTTTACTTTTGGTTTTGAATCATTTAATTTTTTACTTATCTAGACAATAGCATGATGGTCTTAACTTAATAGTGAGGAGAGACCTACTTTTGTTAAAAATTTTGCAAAATATTCCAGAAAATTCGGTGTTTGTATATCCAGAGTTTGTTGTTTGCTTTGCTGTCTGCCTCGGCAATATTTGCCGTTTATTCTCTCATCCGCTTGGTTTGACATCATCATCTTTTAATAACAGATGTCATTGTTTTGTATGGCATGTTTATTACTTGGCATGGTGCAGTTGATTTTATTTCTTTGAGAATGTATAGTTGAATAGTTTTCAAACGGGTACCTGAGGTAAAGCTAATGTGTCAGTGTGCCTTATGGAATGTGTGTTACTGGTATTTGTAATCTGACTTACAGAAATCTGTTTGATAAAAGGTTGTATAATCTGAAAGGTTTTTCTCTCTAATTGTGAATAACACCATGATCATCTTTTGGGTTCATTAAAAATCCCTGCTTAGAGTAACATCCCCTTAAGTTTCCCTATGTAAACATGATTGTGCTCTTTCATTGCATATTATCAATGTCATTCTCTCTACTTCTTTGCAGGTTTTGTCTTACTGATTATACTTTTTGAAGGTGACATTTTATTTAGAAAGTAATATTTGAATCTCTGCCTTTGAAAACAATGTCAAACTTAAAGTATTGTTAACTCTGTTGTAGTCTGTTTACTTGAAAGTATATATGTAATAGATTAAATGGTAATGCAGTGTAGTGGTATAATAACTCAAAACTCTATGATGTTGGCAATTCCAGTGTTAGTGATGACTATTAGTATGACAGAAATACTAAGGATTTTCAAACACTTTTCGGCATTTAATTAACATCCACTGTGTATTACTCCCAAAGATCTAATGAACTGGTAGAACTATTGTTAAATACATAAACACATACAAACATACATAATAAGCAAATTGGCTTATAGTTTAGCAAGGGATGAATCATTAATGAAACGCAACATGGTAAAGACAAGGCGACATTGACAGCTTGATGTGGTAACATGAAGAAGGGGCTGTTGGTCCTTAGCCCACCAGGAGATGATAAACAGAGACAGTAATGGAAAGCTTTGTAGAGGGGTTGAGACTAAGTTTTAAGAGATGAATAAAATGAACCAGGGAAATCAGTGAGAGGAGGACAGGCAAAGGGAAAGGACATTCTAGCAGAGAGAGGGGTCATAAGGCACAAAATACATACAGGTGGGGGAAAAGACTAAGTCTGGCACAGAGAGTGACAATAAAATTTTGTCCTAAGCAAAAGCATAACTCTACCCAATTTAGGGTTAAACTGGCTCAGGTAGATAGCTCATGTTGGGAAGAGGCAGTTGGGGGAGGATGTGCCATGACAGAGGATGACCAGTCATGGGTTGATTGCAGGGGTTCTGGGAATGGACAGTTTTCGG
Organism: Acinonyx jubatus; assembly: GCF_027475565.1. NCBI lineage: Eukaryota > Metazoa > Chordata > Mammalia > Carnivora > Felidae > Acinonyx > Acinonyx jubatus. The sequence goes on from NC_069380.1 coordinate 64,427,265, forward strand.
GGTCTCAAGAAGAGAGGAAATATCGCATGGCTTTTTACCACAGTTTCTCTGGACACAGTCCTGGTTTACGCTAGTTATCTTATTTTTATTATGAATAGCCCTCCTTCTAGCCCTTTCATTCTAAAAAGTGTCTTTATTGGGGTTCTATTTTATATGGTTACCTTAGACCTAACTTTGGGTGATGATGGAGGGGGAGCAGATGAAGTGGCTCTCAGATTCCTAGTGGAATCTTCCAGGTGGATGACGTTGCTTCTAGTGGAAATAGAGGTGATAAGAAGAGCCAGTTTATGGAGTTCAGTCATGAGATGGGGTAGGGAGGTGGAATTTATTCTTGTACCTTTTAGGATTGCAGTTTATGCAATTCCTTCACGCATAATTGTCTAGGTGGTGATGGGATGTGTGAACCTGAAGCTCGCTGAAGCGATCTGGGGCAGAATTCAGATTTAAGAAAGATTGTCCTGTAGGTAAGATCATTACACCCTTCTTGTTATCCTTCTTGGGTAAGCTGGGGATTTAGAAGAGAAAATGGCTAAAGATAGAATCCTTGGAAATCCCTATAGTTTTGGGTGAGTGGAGGGAGCATAGGTAGAAAAGACAGAAGAAACAATAGAACAAGCAGGAACATTTTGGTGTGAGTATAGCCAAGGAAAAGAATTTCTAAGATAGAGAACGGTGTCCTTAATGTTCAGTATAGCAGAGAAAACAGTAAGAAAAGGACCTAATGGTACTTGTGGGATATGGCAGTTCAGTGGCTTTGGGGGCCTAAGAACAATTTCATTTGGGTAGCCCTGACCTGAGGAGTGAATCAGAGGTAACCAAATGTCTCAGTGAAGGTAGATCACTTTTTAAATAATTGTACATTCGAAGTAAAAGAGAGTTATGGCATCCAACTGTTAGTGGTCCTCAGGGGCCAAGGAAAATCTTTGAGAAACATGTGAACACTTCCAGACTCGCATTGCCCAGCAGTGTTTTTGGACTACTGCTGACAGGTGTTACATGAAGAAGTGGATTGTCAGCCAGAGTTTGAAAAACTCTGGGTTCAGCAAAGTAAAACCAGTATCTTTTCTGGGCGTCTCAGAGCCAGAAATGTGCTGCTACGCTTTGCTCATGTCCAAAACAGGAAATACAATACGCAATGTTTCCTACTCATTTTTGGAAACTAAAATGCTTTTTTTTCAAAGATCCCCTAGTGCCACAGGACTGGAGATCATCTATAAGTCAGGCATACCCTGGTGTGATGGTGAGGTATGACACTAACTAATCGTGTGATCTTAGGCATGTCACTTCAACCTGCTGAGCCGAGGTATCTCTTCTGTGAAATGGAAATCATCTACAGCAGTTTCCAGCCCCACCCATTTTTTATGGCCAGAGGCAGTTCTAATCAGTGTTAAATATCTTCACTGTCATCCCTACCTGATCTGGCAGTACTGTTACAAGGCTTAAAAAATAAATATGTGAGAGGCGCCTGGGTGGCTCGGTCAATGAAACATCTGACTCTTGATTTCAGCTCAGGTCATGACCTCACAGTTCGTGAATTCGAGCCCCACATCAGGCTCTGTGCTGATAGTGTGGAGTCTGCTTGGGATTCTCTCTCTCCCTCTCTCTTCCCCTCCGCCACTTGCTTGAACACTCTCACTCTTACTCTCTCTCTCAAATAAATAAACATGAAAAAATAAACATGTGAGACAGCATAGTACCTGGGAGTAATATTTTTTATTATTAATTTATTGATATTCACCATTATCATCCCAACAAACACATTTAAGAAACTGTTCTTTAGTTTAAAGGGGAAAAGCAGAGAAGATAACAGCGAGAAGGAATGACGAAAAGCCACACACATCAGCTTCCAGACCCCTGAATTGAGTGTGAAAGGGTTTTTGAGAAGTCTGGGGGGCGGGGGGGCGCAGCACAGACAGTACCATGGGTGCTAAGTTTGGAGGAGTAGGGGGTAGGGACAAGACAGGAAGTTGAGACACAACAGAGGTGTTGACTGAAGAGACTTTGCACTGATCATTTATTTCTCCGTCTATACCCTTCTGTTTCTTTTCTTCTCCCACGTCATTTGTATTTGAACACAACACTGTTTTCAGGAGAGAAGTAGGATAGGCATTTAAAAACCAGATTCTTTTCTTTCCCTATTTTCTAGAAACAGACAGTAAGATGTGAAATCAATATGTCCTGGGGGAAGCAACAGTAGTCATTTAAGAAGCTTATCAAAACTGCATTTAAATTTAAATGAAATTTAAATTTTAAACCGGTTTCATTTATCGAAGGTTTTAGAAAGCAAAATCCATAAGCTGTCTTCTGCACCTTATCACATTGCTAAGGCTTTTTCAAAGTAAAAAGTGCATACTTATATACTATTTTTTCCTTTACCCTTGTTTGAAGTTGGTCCACTATTCTTTTTTAACAAAATTTAAGTAGTATTAATCAAAGGTCTCAAAGGTTGGGTTTTATATTAAGTACTGCTTTATAGAGAGAGGCAACCTGTTGTGGTGGGGGGGATATATAGACTTTGGAGCCAGACTGCCTGGCTCTGTCACATACAAGCTCTGTGACCTTGGGTAACTTACTTAATCTCTCTGTGCCTCAGCTCCTTCATCTGTAAAAAATTTTGATAATTTAGAACCTAGTCTACATAGTTGTAGATTTAAGAAGTCAGTGTTTGTAATGCTCTTTAAAATGGGCCTGGCATGGGGGATTTATTTTGTAAGAGCATGTGTGTGTGTGTGTGTGTGTGTGTGTGTGTGTGTGTGTTTGCATGCTCATGTGTGTTAGTGTGTGTTTGCATGTGTGTTTGCATGTGAATGCACGTGTGTTTCCATGTTTATGTGTGTTTGTATGTGCATGTGCGCACGCACACGCGTGTTTCCATGTGCATGAGTGTGTGTTTGCATGTGCATGTGTGTTTGCATGTGTGTGTGCATGTGTATATGTGTGTGAGTGTGTGTTTGCATGTGCATGTGTGTGTTTGCATGCATATGCATGTATGTGTTTGCATATGTGTTTGCATGTGTGAGTGTGTGTTTGCATGTGCATGTGTGTTTTCATGTGCGTGTGTGCATGTGTGTGCGTGCATGTGTATATGTGTGGGAGTGTGTGTTTGCATGTGCCTATGTGTGTGTTTGCATGTACATGTGTGTATGAGTGTGTTTGCATGTGTATGAGTGTGTGTTTGCATGTGCATATGTGTGTGAGTGTGTGTTTGCATGTGTATATGTGTGTGTGTGTTTGCATGTGCATGTGTGTGTAAGTGTGTTAAATATAATAAAAAGCGGGGTCTGTTGGGAAGAAAAGTTCAGAATTATCAGTGTCTAAAATTCCTGATCTGATTATTACTAATCAATTTGAGAATTATTAACACCAACCCAAATTGAATTTCTCTTCACCGTCCTTTTGGTGTGTTCATCCGAGAAAGGTTCTAAAGGCTTATGAGATGATGACATTGATGCCATCATGCTGTTCAGACATGAGTCTCTCTGGTTGATTTTGTCCGTGTCTCTTTTATGACTAAAAGATTAAAACAACAGAAATCTAGATTTTTCTCATGTTGGATGAAAGCATAATGTTTTACTTTTTACATTGGATCCGATAGCAGCCCGGAGCATCTACATTCATATTGTGTTCCGATTGCTCATGTGCAAGCTACAGGAACACCATTTTCTTTATCATTATTTGATGAGACGTGTCACCCCGCTTTATGAACAGCAAATTCTTAGCTCAGGGAGCAGCCAGGGGCAGGTCATAAAATAAAGGATTATAGAGCAAAGATATTAGTGAAATAGAAGCATCAGCACTTCTTATTGTATTTAACTCAAAGACGATGAGGTCTGCCTGGGGAGCTAATACTACTTAACTGCGTTTGGGCGAAAAGCCAAAAGGAAATTGTATTTCAAAGAGAGGAGGTCTGGCATTCCATATGCTGTGTAATCCTGGTCAGTTAACAGAGATGTATGGCCATTTAACACGGAAAATAAAAGACTAAAAATGAAACTTTTATGTTGAAGAACACAATGTTGACAAAGTTGGAGGCTGAAGGGCAATTGATAACATATCAGGGCCTTAAATTATTCAAGTGAAGTTTGTAGGGAAACAGAGCCTGCATCTTTGACTGTGGGATAAGTCTCACATGAACTTAATTTGTGCTCGGCATTCTCCGAGCCAGAGAACCAGGAATGATGATTGTGCAGATGGGTGAACAAAAGGTCATTTACAGAAATCACCTAAGTGTCCGAGAGCCAGGACTACCCATAGGGAATTCTGGATGTGCTTCAAGTCACAGTGTGCCCAGAGAACTCAGATTGCAGGGGGAAGGGAGGTCAACACACGTTCTTGGATATGGTGGGTATACTGTGCTCAAAAGTTGCTCACTTTTTGGTCCTGGTTAGTGGGCAGGAGATCCTCTCCTTCTTCACCACTGCTGTTTCCTTGGGTTACTGAAAAGCTGAGGCCGGTCACCCCAGTTGGCTGTGGCTTCAGGATAGCTCCAAGCTGTGAAATCCCAGCTGTTGGCTGCCATGGTTTTCTACATTTGGCAATTTGTCCTTGTGCTCTGTGCGAGTTCTCTGAAGCTGCCAGACAGGCTGTGCAGTTACTGATCAAATGTTGCCCAGCTCTGGGCTTTGTGTGGCTTGTCCAGCTTCTGATTTTTTTCCCACTAGTCACTTGGGCTACATTTGTTCCTGCACCTAGAGTGGTTGGTGCACTGGTGAAAAAACAGGCTTTGTGCCCTTTTAATGGAAGGTGTATGACTTGGATTTCTTGGATATACCTACAAACACGTGAGGATGTATTTGAAAACGTCTTGTCCCTTCCAATTGTAGAAGTGTATGTTCTGCCTCCTTGATGGCATTGATCTGTTGATGGCTTTGAGTTTCATTGCCAAAAAGAGCGTATGCCTCAAAAACCTGATTGCAAGTCTTTTTCTCCTCAAAGTTGTTCTTAGGCTGGATTAATTTGTCAGCATTCCAAAAACAATATGAGGATTTAGGGCAGATGATGTAAAATGTCTGTAGAAAGTCTTTTGTTCTATTTTATTTTTTAATCCATTCATGTGTTTCTTCATTCAGCATTTGTTTATTGTTCCTGGAAATGTATTTAAAATAGGGAGACAGAAGTTCACATCATGCTGTCTACAATCCTTAATCTCTTTTCTCACACACACACACACACACACACACACACACACACACACCCACACACACGTCATTTCATTTTGCGGGTAGAGGCAGCTCCAATATCCAACAATGCCTGGTTAAGGAGCAAAATCGACAGAGTATCCAAGTGATAAGAAAAGTTTGTTGACAGATTTATTTTATCCGAAATCCAAATCCACTCTAACTAGACGTTTCTGTTGTGGAAAAAGGACATTTGTCAGAACAAGGCAAAACTGTTAGACTACACTTGAATATTCTCTCAAGGCCATGGTTCAGCTTCAGCTGCTGTTGGGGTTTCTATCTTCCATATTCATGTTCACTTCATGAGGAAGGACTGCTGTCTTGGCTTCTGAGCATATCTTGAAACAGGATTGAGTTAGGGCATATACCCTCTTTGATCTAAGCCAATGGGATGGAATATCCTTGGGGGTGTTGGCTTAAATCAGTGAGGGCCCTTACTTGGGTAGGGATGGGGTTGGCTTCTGCACGAGGGAGGAGTCAACATCTGAAGGAAAATTTGGATATTTTTAAGACATGGGAATATGGAGGTAGATGCTACCTAGACCACACACAGAATTCTGACACGTCATAGCAAAGCTGCTGCTAGGGGTTGAGGTCCTCAGAACCTCAACCAAAAATAAACACATCACTCATCGTTTACAATTCTTTTTCTAATTTTGTTCATGTTTGACTCTTATAGCCCCAAATTGCCTTTTTTTTTTGTTAAGAAGTTAAATGTAGCTTAGGGGTGCCTGGATGGCTCAGTGGGTTAAGTATCCGACCTGGGCTCAGGTCATGGTCTCACAGTTCGTGAGTTCGCACCCTGCGTCGGGCTCTGTGCTGACAGCTCAGAGCCTAGAGCCTGCTTCCGATTCTGTGTCTCCTTCTTTCTCTGCCCCTCCCCTACTCATGTGGGTTCTCTCTCTCTCTCTCTCTCTTTCTCTCTCTCAAATGAGCATTAAAAAAAATGAAGTTAAATGTAGCTTAACTGAGATTTTGTAACTGCTTTTGAATCTCAAGTATATGCAAAGATGGGTGTCTGCATGGACTTCTGCCAGGATCTCCCCGACTTTATACCTGCTTGTAAAAATCTTACCTAATCTTCAAGGCTGGGCTCTGATGACACCTTGGCCCTATTTTTCAAGTGGGAAGCCCTTGCTCCCCAGTGCTCACTGCGCTTGGTGCTGGTCATTCCCTTGTCATTTTTCGATGCTGTGTTCTCTTATTTCTTGGCATTCTTTGGCATGCCTTTGCCCACCCTGAGCAGAGAGGACACAGGATGCTGGTGATTCTGGGCCAACATCGGGTGTAAGGTGTAGGGACAGAGGGCACAGGAGCACGGAGCCTGGCATGCTGGCCAGGGAGCAGGAGACAGACTAAATGATTTATCTGTTGGTGGGTCTGGGCTTGCAAAGAACTTGGACAAGGGTGAGAGAGCAAAACAGCAGAAGCCTGGAGAGAGAGGGTGGCCGTTACGGTCAGTGAAGAACTCCAGAGCATCAGACCTTCGGATAAGGGAACGTTTGAGGACAGTTCAGGGCAGCATGTTATGCCGGGGCCAGCAGGGAGGAGAACATCTCAATCTGTGTGTCTGTGAAGTAGTGAGAAAACTCATTTCTACGTGCAAGGCATCCAAACTGTAAAAAAAAAAAACAACAAAACTGTTATGTATTACTTAATATTTCATGGGTGTGTATCTATTTTGCATCCTCACAGATCATTTTTTAAATTAACTCATATGTTTTATTTGGGGAAAATGGCAAATGAGTGGAGGCATGCTGGAAATATTTTTTAAAGTTTTTAAACAGCCCTGCTTAAGCATTATTTTTCCATAATGAAAATCTTGCTCATGTACAGTGAAAGGGATTCCATATAATCACTTTCTAAAGAGCGTAGAAAGTGTTACGCTTAAAAATAGACAATGAGCACGAAGAACATGAAGTTTCCAACAGTATTCGGACCTGTTTCTCCCAATTCTGTTGCCCAGTCTCCTCCCACAGCAAAGCCTCCTACAAAATGTCACACCCAGGGAACTAATCCACGTGGATGTGTTAGAAATTACACCTGAAAATGGCAGTTACCTCACTCTGAGTCTGTGATGCATTTTCCTATTAACGAGAACCTCCCGGTACTTTATGTTCATCCTCGGCAGTATTTAAAATCCTTTTCTTAAATGAGGACTTTATTTCATATGTTTCTGAATTTTCTACCCCTAATCAGTGAATTATTACAAATACAACGTAATCTGCTCCACATTGCTTCTGTGATCAATACGTTGTTTAATTAGACAGGATTGCTCAGACTGAACACATAAATGTAATTGGGATTGGCTTTTGAAGTCAGAGATGGTGTTTCCTAACATGCATAAATCCTAAACTTCTGGGCAGTAATTTCATGCAGACACTTCTTAAGAGAAGCAGCACCATAGGGAATAATCAGCCCCAAGAACTATACCCAGCAGAAAATTGCTCATCTTAAATAAGGTAGAGAACCAGAAGTGGTGAGGGAGAGTTCTTCTTTGAAGGGACCTGGGCTTGGGGTCCCATAGGCTTATTTATTTATAGGATGGAAACTGTTTGCAAAAATTTCACATGAAGTCTCCTCTGAATTTTCGACCTGGCCAAGTCGACATGCAAAATGAATGGTAGGTCGTTCTTTATTTTAGATTTATGCATGACTTTGTCCACTTGGATTTGTGTATCTTGGACCACAGGGCTGACATAGTGCCTACCAAAAACTACATGAAAGACGTAATAGGAAAATTAAAAAGCAACACTTGGAAGAATTTACACATGTGCAACAAATTTATTCTCGATAGGGCTGGACTTGGGTAAAATTGTGAAGCAGGTAGAAGAGACTTTTATAATCAATGCATTGTTGAACCCCCCTTCAACATAGCCTCAACATGGTCTGTTTAATCCCCCATCCTGGCTCATTTATGACTTCCAGTAGTCTATTCATATATTTTATCTTATTTAATGTGCGCCTGTTAGACAAGGTGGAAGCTGAACCTCGGAGCATTTTATTACTACTGAGTGACAGTATTGAAACTGCCTTCCTGTCACCACTGTGATGACTCAAATCTCTCTTGTGCTACACACGTTTATCTGTTGCTCACACAAAAGTTGTCGTGGGTCTGGGTGAATCTTTGGGGCGAGGGTTAGCAAAGTTTTCTGTAAAAGGCCAGAGAGTAAATATTTTAAGCATTGTGAGGCAAGGGGCAAAATTGAGTAACTCTTCCGACTAAAAGGGTAAGAGTCATTATCATATATTACATTTCCAATGTGAAAACCACTTTTAGCCAGTGGACCATGAAGAACTGGCTGCAAGAGGGATTCGCCGAGGGTCATCGCTCGCTCGCGCCTGCTCTTGGACAGCAGTCCTCTGCTTGCTGGCTTGGCCGATCAGGCCATTTTCGTCTTATGAGTCCCCTTTGAGAGCATGTGGTTTTGCAATCACTATGGCAGTGAAAGAGTGGCTGGAGGGTTGAGCACCAGCAGTTAAATGCTTCCATTCAGAAATGTCACACATCACTTCCTCTCTGATGGCACTGGTCACAGCGAGCCTAGGGGCAGCCTTAAAGTAGGACTGAGAGAGGAATCCCCCTTGTGCCGGGAAGAAGAGGCGAAATAAATGTGGGTGAATGATGATCATGGCTATTATGTATGGTTGCCCGTTCCTCTTGTGTACGTACCAGACCCTAATTCTGGAGGCTACAACAATGGAATCTTGGGAGAAAAAAACCTTATAGATGAGAGAAGGACCTCATAGGAATTCTAGGGCTTGAGTGGTAAAGCAAGTGGTACAAGTGATAATTTCTACTTAGAATTAACAAATCGAATGCTAATAAGTTCAGTGACTATGTGTTATGTATTATGTTTTTAAATGGCACCAGCTTAGAGCAGTTGTTACATTTTCAGGTAGACAACATTGACATTTTCATATTTATGTTGAGGTATAGTATGGAATCACTTGTACTTTTTGAGAAATAAGATTAACTCTTTAGATTTAGCACCTGTATTTTCCTCTTTAATGCAGTGTTCTCTCAGGAAGGAAGTTGGTATTTTACATTTCGGGGAGGACAAATTCTCAAGGAGAATAAGCCTACTGAACTGTAAATTTCATTCTTCAAAACATAAAAAATAAAGAAAGAATATAGTGTCAAAGTGCTGGAAGATTTTGAATAGGAGAGATTGAGGTACCTAGGTGGCTCAGTCAGTTAAGCTGCTGACTTCAGCTCAGGTCATGATCTCATGGTTTGTGGGTTCGAGCCCCGCATCAGGCTCTGTGCTGATAGCTCAGAGCATGGAGCCTGCTTCAGATTCTGTCTACCTCTTTCTCTCTGCCCCTCCCCTACTTGTGCTCTGTCTCTCTCTCAAAAATAAATAAACATAAAAAAAATTAAAACAAAATACAGGATGCTTGGTTAAATTTGAATTTCAAATATTGAATGGGGCATATTTACACTAAAAAATAATTTATTGTTCATCTGAAATTCAGATCTAATGGGGTTGGGTGCCTTGTGTTTGTATCTGGGAATTCTATGCAGTATAGTAGAGATTTGAATTAGTAGATGGTCTTTAAAGGTTTTACGTATAGTTCCTTCTCATTTTGTGTGGTATTTGTGTTGCATAACATCCCCACTAACAGTGAATTAAGTAATACTGGAGTCATTGCTCCTAGGAGAAATAGAAGGTTAAGTTCCTGTGAGCCTCTGGTCACAACATTGCATCAACTGTTAAGTAGATAACCTTGTGTAAGTTTCTATATGTAAGTAAATATATATGTAAATAAGTAAAGGAATATTTCTTATAATTAATTATATTCAGTTGTTTTAAATAATTATAATGATGCGGTAACTGAGACGGACTTAGCCATAAATTTCTTTGGCTTTCAACCACACCACTGTGCTGTCCGCTATGCTTTTTTTTTTTTAATTAATGTTTTAAAAAATTTATCTCAGGAACCCACAAATTAAGCCACTATAAATGTATTGTGACTTTAGTATTTAGTATTTTCCAGACCAGCCTCACATAGAGATCTGAGAATTTCCTCTTCCTTTTTCTGGCTGTACCTTATTGTTGATTCATTAGTATTGACCTCACACACAACACTGTAACGTGTGCCTGAATGAAACTTCTCTAACAAATGTGTTTTTTTAATAAGGCACATGACAGCCTTCTTGTAGTTAGGACTGAGCGTGAGACAGCCCTTGAGCACTCCATTTGAAACGGTGAAATTACCAACAGAAAGCAAAGATGCAAACGCTGTGGCGCTAACTAGACCGCGAAGGGACACTGGTTTGCAGTGTGAGAGCTGGCTGAATCAAGAAGGCACAGCATTGCCCAGTTCAACCTTAGTTTGGAAGGTGCACATTGGGTGGCTGAAATTATCCACCAATCTGTGCATGTCCACAAATGACATGTGCCATGAGTATTTGTTTTGAGGGCACAAATACACTTGAGAAAGTAGGCAAATTCGCATTATGGAATCCACAAATAATGAGGAACAGGAGTATTTGATGCCTAAATTAATAGGTGAAGACAAACTTAATAATTAGGATACCTTGAAGAAGAATATGCATTGACCCCAAATGTTCTGCAAATGATAATCCTTTTTTAAAATTATTCTTATTTATTTATTTATGTGAGAGAGAGAGAGAGAGAGAGAGAGAGAGAGGGAGAGAGAATGAGCGGGGGAGAGGTAGAGAGAGCAGGAGACAGAGAATCTCATGCCAGTGCAGAGCCTGACACAGGGTTTGAACCCACAAACTGTGAGATCATGACCTGAGCCAAAGTCAGACTCTTAACTGACTGAGCCACCTAATGTGCCCTCCCAAATGATAATTCTATCAGTCCAGAATCCTCACTATGTTCCATGGCCAGAGTGGGGCACTTAGTTTAACTCACCGATGCTGTGAAGTTTATGTTGTTGTCTTCACTGGTCCAAGATCTCATAGCTTATAAGCAAGAGGGTTGCAATTCTTACCCATTGCAAGGAATACTCAAGAAAGGGTCTTCGACCACATTAGACCTCCTAGTAATAATTTGGACATGCCTGTAAATTTCTTAGTGATAATTTGATGTTGCCCACAAACCTTAGTTTAAGGAACACTTGATAAATCATATCGCAAATATCAGCCTCAACCTTTGGTAGTGATTGTGTTACTATAGTTCTGTGGCAGCAGTGACTTCACCACTTATCTTATAATTTCTTTTCTCAGTACTTTCTGCTCCAGACTTTGGGTTGCCAAGGAGTATGCATCTGTTGTTCTAGCTGCATATTGCCTACATGAAGCTATAATCCTCTGTCAGTGGCATGGAACGATTTTCACAGTGACTGGATTTATGTCACAAAGGGAGGATTAAGAGTTCAGGTGGAGACTGAGCCACAGGAGCCAGATAAATATTGAAAAATGGTCTGTTTTCATGCAAATGTGCAGGTAATAGTGAGAGAGGAGACTACATATAGAAAATATGACTCCGATCAAAATATTTTAAAATATAAGATTATCATTCTAAAATTGTATCATCTTTTTTCTGTGTAATGTTTCATTCCTGCTTTGTTCCTCCTGCAAAATCCCCCAGAGACATAACAAAACCCCCTTTGTGGTTATGATTACCAATTATGGTTCATGGTATATAGTCACTGGCTTCCTCCTTGTCTCTTTTGGGTGGAATATCTACACTTTCTTCTTTTAGAACTAAAAATGCCATGGCCGTTGTTCAGTCATCAAACGTGGACTGTTGTATAAGAGATCTGGTATCCAAGGTCTGGATGACCTATGGGCATGTCCATACTGAACATCCTACTGAACTCGTACAGCTTTTATTTTAAAGTACACACAAAGAATTTTACCTGTATCACCAAATAAAATGCATTCTCTGCCATATTTCTGAGAAAATTGCTGATTTATTCATTCCAGTCTTCCTCTTCGTTTTCAAACAGAAAGGAAATTTTTAGAGTATCTACTCTGATAATAAGGCAACTAGAAGTTAACAATCATGTGATCTTAATATTTTCTCTTGGTGTGTACACAATAAATAAATATAGCTGGTATTTTTAATTATTGATATTATGTTACTAAAATTTTAATCCTTTGTTTGGAATGCTTAGCACGGAAAAGAATTTCCAGCGTCTATTAATGCAATTTTTTGTGTTCATGGAATAAGGTACAAATATGTATATTTGATGTTTGAGCTTAATGCTTAAGCTTCCAGTCACCATTGCTGCTTTTTGTTATTCTGTTCCTATTATAAATGCAGGATGTAAATCCCAAAATATTTGGAGGGAAGAGCTACTGATAATGTATTGATCTTTAGTGATCAATTTAGTAGAGGCTTTGGTGACTTAAAAGATTACTTCTGTATCGAAATGGTTAAGAGGTATTTTACTCTGATGATTAGCATCAATTAATAATAATCATTATTCTTTCTAAAAAAATTTTTTTCAGTATTTACTTTTTGAGAGAGAGAGACAGAGGCAGAGTGCGAGTGGGTGAGAGGCAGAGAGAGGGAGACACAGAATCTGAAACAGGCTCGAGGCTCCAAGCTGTCAGCACAGAGCCAACACAGGGCCAAAAATCATCAACTATTAGATCATGACCTAAGCCGAAGTCGGACGCTTAACCCACTGAGCCACGGAGGCACCCCAATAATCATTACTCTTATAATAACTATTCAAGTAATAGTAATAAGTAATAGTTGTTAGTTTCAGTTCTCTTTGGCATTCATTAAGTTTGGTGAATGGTGTGTATATTCCTTCACCATTTCAAAAATATGTGCCAATGTGGCATTGTTTAAGTTCTTAAGCAAGCATTTGACTTTTGAAAGAGCCATGTTTTTGTTTGTTTACTAATTGCACTGCTTTTGGAGTTAGCTTGGTCATTCTGTAATTGTTCTTCAGATAATGCAGGACTCCGTATTTAATTTGCCCCTGCTATCTGTGACCGTGAACTACGATTTCGATCATTTGTCACTCTGAACATCTCCCTGTGTAAATTTGCCAGGGCGTTCGCTTTGCAACCGCCACTCTTCTTTGAGGCTGATGGCTTCTTATTTAAATTCTTTAAAGTCACAGAATATGGGAACAAACCAGTTACTGTAGCTGTTTTCTAAATGAGCAAGAAATGGGAGAAGGTGGGCAAAACTAAACTGCAATGAGACTTTATTCCTTAAGAATTCAGATATATTTTAAAAGGGTGACTATCTCCAGGTTGACCTGAACTTTTACAAGTCCCTCTGCACATGTGCAGAGGAAATGTTGTTTTATTTTATGGGACTGATAACACTAAGGAGGTGCACAGTCTTGAAAGAGCCACCTGAATCGTGAAGGAAGGAGCCAGAAGGAAGTCTAGATTATGTTCAATGGAATTTTATGGCATCAGTTGTTTTCTTCCTAATAGATAGATATGGTCCAGTTTTTTTTGTTTTTTTGTTTTTTTCTCCCCTTGTCTCCCTAATTACTACACAGCTTGTTTAACTGAATGGCTTTCTTGCCTGGCTGGCCCATTAGGCCAGCTTTACTTAGACATGGTGTACATGTGATGAACCTGACTAGTATCAACGAACAAATAAAATGCATCTCAACTGTTCTCCTTAAGCTTGTGGCAGCTATAAATTGTCTAAAAACCCAAACTGTTTATACTTCTGGTAGTTTTAGTCCACAGACTGTGTTCCTATTATGATGAACAGTATAGTTGAGAGAAACAGTGTTGGAGCACCAGTTTGTAAGTCTCCAGCCTGATCTCCAGGGCCAGGTCTACGTTGCTTTTAAACTCAGTGACATTATTGTTAGATGAGCATTTATGGATCCATTCTCGTTCCTCTGGAACCCAGAACCCTCAGGCCGCTGCCACCCATCAGGGTAGCCCAGGGCCTTGGCCCCTTTGCAGCCACCTGGTTACAGTGCCCTTTGCAGTATTTTCCCACCATCCCTTCTACTCTTAATGCATCATGACCTGTTAAAGTTCCAACCTTGAAATAGTTGCTAAAATACATTTATGCTAATTTTGTTAAATTAGAGAATATTACCAGGGCGTGATAATCTAATGTGCCCCTTCCCCCAACTTATTTTACTGAATTCATCCCTTCATTGCTTCACAATTGGAAGTACTGACATAGAAAATGCTAGTGCCATGAGAATTTTAGGGCTCCTTTGCCCTCATTTTTAAACACTTTCGTATAACCATGGTGAAGTTCTTGTAAGACTCCAAACTAACCTTTTATTTCTTGCCCCCTGGTCTTTGTGTAAGCTGCTACCTTGTTTGAAATGCCTCTTGACTTCCCTGGTTGTTTTCTACTCACACATCAAGATATATTAAATTGGCCTTTTATAGAAAGATTTTTTTAAACAGTATTTCCCCAACCCCTTCAACCCATTCTGTACAATTTATAGCATTCTATGTATCTCTTAACATTATCCCACTTCATTTAAAAAAGTGATACCTACCTTTTTTTTTTTTTTCTTTCCCTCAGTGGATTATATCCTTTTGGGTGGCAAAAACTGTGCCTTAGTCAACGATGTGTCCCTTTGGTGATGAGCCCACATATGATAAAGAAGAGGCATTTCATTAAAATCTGTTGATCAGTGAACACTCACTCAAAAATTGGAAGAGTAGAAAAAAGGCAGAAGTCTTGAGCTGGAAATAAAAACCAGTTATTCTTAACAAGAAAAGTAACAATATTGCTTAATTATAAACCAAAAGAAAATAACTACGCTCCTACTAAATGCAACTCGTGTGGTTTTCTGTACAGTATTTAATTTATTTCTCAGACAACTTGAGGAAGCTGCGGATCAGAGAAGTAAAGTTATTTGTTGAGATTCATATAACTGGTAAATACACAGCCAGGGCACAAAGCCCAGTTGTGTCTACCCTAATCCAGTTTTCTTTCATTACACTATAAATCTGTACCTCTCTGTGAGGGAAATGAATCATGATGGTTAATTAGCTTAACAAAATAGTGGACCAGTGTCATAATGTGTTTTGTTGCTATAGCTTATTTCAAGACACATTTGATGGAAAGGGATTTGAAAGGAATCCAAAGGGAGTTGAGCTGGAATTAAGATTTCACTAAAAGGAGCTATAATTTTCATAACATTTTACAGTGATACAATTAATACAGTAGCATACTAGCTAGCTACCATTTCATATTAGCTGTGGCCTAGAAAACCCTTTGGCCTTTACTCAACCTCTTTATATGTCATAGTTATGTTCTATAAAGTATCCTTGCACCCGGATCAGTGGACACTGAACTTCTGCCCTGGGGGACATGCAGGTTAGGTTCTGAGCCTCTGCTCTCAACATTTCATCAACCGTCAATGTATAACCTTTTTATTTGTTTATAAATATATATTTGATTCATTAACACCTAACTCACGGTCTACAGCACAATAACCCACGTGTGAATGAAGCTTATCTAACACACGTGATTTCCCAGTAAGGCACATCAAGCCTTCCTACTCTAGGGACACCAGACATCAGCACCCCAACACAGCACTTGAGGGCCATGTTAAACAGCCAGATCACCAACCAAAAGCACAAAAGTGCAAAAAAGAAAATCAAAAAGGTGGCACTAAATAGGACACTACAGGTCACTTGTTTATGTCATGAGAGCTAAAACAAGGTGGAGAGTTGCCTTGTACGAGGTCAGCTGGAAACAGGAATGTGTGGTGACTCAAAACTTTGCCGCTCTGTGCATGTGTGTGAGTGACTGTAAGTGTGGTGGGCACTGATTTTGTGGTTACAAATAAATTTTCGCAATTACACAAATTCGCAAAAACAGAATCTGCGTCCGATGAGGATTGGCTGCGTTTCCATTATAAAATAGCCCCGTTATTCCTGTTCCTGAAATTTGCACCTTGTGGTTACACTCCTTTATCTCATTGTCCTTTTCCTGTTGTTACTGGGTACACTTACTGTCCAGGCTATTTCCTGTAGCTAGTAGGCCTCGCTGGAGGCAGTTTGTTCAGATAGGAGAAACCTGTCTATTGCTTGTTTGCATGGCTCCAAGCCCACGGGCCAGGGCCTGGAGAGATCTGTCAGTAATGGTGTTAGGTAAAGGTTGGGAGCTCTCAGTTAAGCCTACAGAATATATTCTATAAGGAGTTCATTCGTCTTGAAGATTCTCAAAATTCGTTATGTTGTGTAGTTGGTAGATGGTTTTGAAGACTTTCAGCTAGCCAATAAAAAATCATATATTTTCTCTTGGGAAATATTGCACTTATCTTATTCCAGTAGGATTTATTCCCATAGGAAAAACTGAGAGTTCACTAAGTAGGTAGCTATTAGGAGATTGCTCAAAGCATCATGAAACTGGCACATCCAGAAACAAGGAAGAGGTAAAAGATGACTTTTCTATATGAGGCTAGCTTCCCCATGCACACTCTCATTCCCCTATGGGAAGGTTAGACATTTCTGGAGGCTACAATAGCTTTTCCAGGCCACCAGTGCATCTTTTAAGCTTTAATTTTTGAAATGGTACCCTAGAGATCTTATAATTGAGGCTCTAAGCAGACAATTAATGGTTCTATAACCCATTTATAAGGATGGTGGTTTCTATTTAAATACCCTGGCTCTAAATTTCTTTCCATTCACACTATAGTAAATGTGATTTTAGAAGCCTAGAGTGTGTTCAGGACTCCAAACTAGGGCTGGAGCGTTTATATCCCTCTGTGTGAAGTATCCCTGAGAAGCAGGTAGAAAGGTAGGAAACAGAAGTCCTAAGAGCAGCTCTGCCATTGTCTACTTGGAAGCCTTGACCAACCATCCTGGCTTTTTAGATTGATGTTGTAAAGGTCAGGTTACAGTCTCCTTCTCTTTCCTCATTTCCCCCCATTGATCGTTCCTTAACTTGCTGACAGTTTCTTTACTCCTTGTCACATATCAGACCTTAGGTACCATACCCAAATTTTCAAATCTTTTAGTCAAAGAAAGTGAACACCAGTTCCTCCTTTCCCTAAATACTGTAAGATACTTGGTATTATGATGAAACACCTTTGAAATAGCTATTTTAAAAATTCCATAGCTCAACTCACTAAATACCTTTATTCCAATGAGCAGCTTCAGTCAGTGGAACTTAAATATTATGAGAAATGACATAGATATGAAATAACTAAGTGTTACGGATCTCTATATTATGATTTGTTGATCTTTTTTCTTTTTGGTTAGTCAGTTTTGACCAAGGCCAGTAGAGTCTAAGATATTCATTATATGAGCTGAATTAGTATTCTCAAAAGATGGTTTTTTCTGCTCTGACATGTGGAATATTTTTAGAACTATGTGAAAAAAAAAGATCACTTATCCTTTTTAGGGGGGATTGACCAAAATCTGAAATGTTTTTGTGTTTAATAAGCACACTGATTAAATCTCTTCTCTCTCCCAACTACTCTGTATATCACTGAGTATATGAAAAAATAATGTCCTCTGTAGGTTAAAAGTCCAAGTGATTTAGTTAGGAGATAGCAAACTTGAGAAATATAGCAGTCGTTCATTTGACAAATATGAATTGAGTGGCTACTATGTTTTATGCACTGTTCTAACAAGCTAGGAATATAACTTCTGGACTCATAGGCTTATATTCTAGGAGGGGGAGAGAGAAAATAAACCAATTAAATGAGTCATATAGAATTGCAAGCTGGTGATAAAGAGTATGGGAAGAAATAAGCAGCATAGGAGAATAAAGAGTGATGGGGAGTGTGATTTTTTTTTTTTTTTTTGAGAGAGAGAGAGTGTGTGAGCAGGGTAGAAGGGGAGAGAGAGAGAATCTCAAGCAGACACCACCCTCAGTGTGGAGCACAGGGCTTGATCCCGCGACCCTGGGATCATGACCCGAACTAAAATCAACAGTCAGATGATCAACCAACTGAGCCACCCAGGCACCCCTGAAGGTGTAATTCTAGAAGGAATAGTCAAGAGTGGACACTATGACATCAGTTGCCAATAGTACAATGGTGAACAGTACAGAACAGGGAAGTAGAAACTGCCTGGGAATAGGGACATATGGTTGTTATTTACACTTGTGTGGTCAGGGAAGGCCTGACCAATGGGTGACGTGTCAATAAAAAACACGGGGAAGTGGAAAGCAAGTCTTTCAGTCAGTATCCAGAGAAGAGTGTTTCTAGCAACGGGCGAATATGGTGCCCAGGGTGGGTGGGAATATGCCTGGCATGGTGAAACCAGGGCGGGGAGGCTTTGGGATGGCCAAAGAAAATAGAGAGGCTGGCATGATACAAGATGAAGTCTGAGGAAAAGCAGGGACTGGAATCACATTGAACCACAGAGGCTGGATTTTATTCTGAGACAGATGGAATGCCTTTGAAGTCTTGAGTGAAGGACACAAATGATTTGGCTGCTATGCTGAGATGTATTGTATGAAAAGTGTACAACTTTAGAGCCCCAGCAGAAGTGGCCAAGGGGTGGCGAGCAAACCTTTCTGAGGGTAGGGGAGAAGTATCTTCATAGACTTTGATGGGAATAGCAGAAGAAAGACATTCCAGGTGGGGGTGGGCGGAATCTGGGCTAAAAGTTTTCAGCATAAAGCCTGAAGACTGGCCCCGGCCTGTGCTGAGCCTGGAGAATGTGTACGTTTGGGCCTCACTCTACTAATGTTGGGAGACCCTGAAGACTTGAAAGTGAAGGAGCTGTGTGGTCGCTTGTAGGAAGATGGCTTCACTAGCAAGATGGAGAATGAAAGATAACAGAGGAAAACCTCGGGAGCAGGAGGGAGGCAGGGGTCCCGGCGCACTTAGCCCATGCCGGATGGAGTGGACAGAAGAGGAGGGTGCATTTGGAAGGTGTATATTGGTCCAAGTCATTTGAGTCAGACCTTAACACTAAAAGAACATGCTGTGAGTTCATTGGAACGGCATACCTTTAAAGGTGGAAAAACATTAGTGGCTGTTATTTACCAGGCACCAAATCTTGGACTGACATGTTAAAAGCAGCTCCCAAAAATGAAGTACATTTTTCATTTAGCACAAATACTAGATGAATATAGTGTAGTTGTCATTAAAACTATGAGAGCTGGGTTACTGTTGCCTCTCCAAATAATATACTGTGGTTAACATGGACCCACACACTGGTCTGCTGATTTTTTTT
The DNA here is from genome assembly GCF_027475565.1 of Acinonyx jubatus. Taxonomy (NCBI): domain Eukaryota; kingdom Metazoa; phylum Chordata; class Mammalia; order Carnivora; family Felidae; genus Acinonyx; species Acinonyx jubatus. The sequence goes on from NC_069380.1 coordinate 64,446,519, forward strand.
TAAAGTTTATATATTTATTTTGAGAGAGACAGCTCGAGTGGGCTGGGGAAGAGAGAGAGGGAGACAGAGAATCCCAAGCCTGCTCCACACCGTCAGCACAGGGCCTGATGCGAGGTTTGAACTCACAAAACCGTGAGATCATGACCTGAGCTGACCCGAGTCGTACGGTTAACCGACTGAGCCACCCAGGTGCCCCTGCTGATGTTTTTCTTGAACAAAAATGCCACTGAGTACAAAAGAAAGAGTGAACCTTCGTTTAACTCAGTGCGCGATCAGAGAGCCAGCCCATTGTGAAAGTCTAGAACAAAGCACAAGTAAACATAATGCCTTCCATTGAACCATTAGCATGCTCAGGAAGAGAATTGCTTATTCATAACGATTATTATTTTCTCAATGCTTCTGTCTAAATACCTTCGGAAATACCAAGACAACTTGCCTGAAACGTGTCCCTGTTGTGCTTCACAGGCACCTTTGGAGTAAAGGTTTAGCGCCATTTATTCAGTGTCGTTTGAACAGCAAAAGGAGTGAAAGACACACAGGTGCTTGTCATTGAGAAAAAAAGAACTCTCAAATATTCATGAAATGCCTGCTATTGCATTTTAATTTGCTGTAGGAAATTGCCTACTTTGTGAGTCATTTTTGCTTCGCATAATAGTTCCGTCAGCTCAGTTTGGTTTCTGATTCTTAGGAGCCTGTGCAGATGCAGATTTCTCAGATTACCCAGTACACATATTTTTCTGTTGAATCATAAATTGAATTCTTTTCATGAGAAGGTAATTCATACTTCAAGGCATGTTTTTGTTAATAAGCCACGTATGTTTCTTTTGGTTCTCCTGAAATTAAAAAAAAATTGTATATGTATATATTTTTGGCTCCCCTCAAACCTATTTTGGCATAATTTTGGTTAGGAGAAAGAAGAACACGCTAGTTATTTCTGAGGTTATGTGGTTACCGTAAGTGGATCAATTTTAGGAGGAAATTAAATTTGTAGCTAAATAGTTAGGTTGTTTAAAAAAAAAACTGGCGTTATCCAGATGTTAGACAATAACATGCTGGAAGGATTTCCTATACGTGAGAAAGCAGGTGTCTGTACTGTCAGACGTATATTATATATCTAAGAACAGTGAGCTCCTTTTTCTAAGACGTGTTTGAAAATCAAGTAGAAAAAAAACACTATTGCAGTGCCACATGTCCATTTAACTCTAGTGGATTAGCTACATTAGATGCTCCTGGCTGATCTACATTAGATGCCAAGTGGACCTGATTTTGCTAGCTATTGTCCTTGGGAAAACTGAGCCATTGCTTTAGACGACATTCCAAATTTGCTTCCCTAGGGTAATGGTGGATCTTTTCTTTTCATTGGTTTTCCCCTGGATGTAGATTGTACTGGTAGTAAAGAGAGGCAAGATGAACACTTTTGCGTATTCACCTCCTCCTTTTAATTGAAGTTAAGCTTTTTGGTCTATAATTGGATCTCCTCAAGAGAACAGTTCTTGCCACCTACCCAAGTCCTCCGATGTCCCTGGGATTTAGAAACCAACTACATTTACCTTTGAGCTTTTGTCTTCTCTTCACCTCCTGCCTGCCTTACATTGTATGATTGTAAAATGCGTATGTTCAACATAAACGTAGCTGAAGAAAATTGGTGTCCTTTGCTCTGAAAATTTCTTGCAATTTTATCATTGTCATCTCATAATGCTCTAATTCCAGGTTTTACTTTTGTGCCTGGTAATTAGTAAATGTTGGTGTTTACACAGTGAACCTTATTATGATCTGCTCTGCTGTGTTCATTAACAATGCAGCCAAGAGATTCAGAAGTAGAAGCCCAGATTTGGGCTTTAGGTAGTTACTCAATAAGTCCTGCCCTCTGGTCATCTCTGAAGTCACTCCAAGAGCATAGTTGTGGGGTTTGTCTGATGCTGGGCTCATCTGGTTAAACCTCTACTCCATGTAATCTTAATATTTTTCTAATCAGTCCTTCAATAAAGTCCTCCTATATGTTAAGAATCATCCTCACTGATGATTTTCCTAAGTATCAGACAAAATGACAAAAAGAGGGCATTAATCCTTTGCTGAGTAATGACACATTCATCTTGCAAGTGGTAACCACAGAGGCTTGGATTCTTTGAGCAGATTGGTCTACCAGAGATCTGTGTGCCAGGAGGAAAGCCATACTCTGTGCGTTTAGAGAGATTTAAGTGCACTGGATCAATACAAAAAAGGGTCAACTATTGACAGTCTTAAGGTCTATTTCACCTTGTTTAAAGATGCTCCCAAAGCACAGTAAGGTCCATAACCACTCCATAACCTTGTTGACCAAGAGTAAAGAGACTCCAGATGTCTTAGGGCAAGAGCCTACAAGAAGCCAGAAGCTACTTGATACAAGAAACTTTCAGGTCAGGGATGTGAACACATGATGAGTGTAATTTATCTTTCCAGTGCATTTCACATCATAGATAGACCTATGCAGTGGTCATTAGAGCTGCTCACAAATGTATTGGTTGTCTTCTTTATGGGCACGTGGTAGAATTTTATTTCACTGTTTCCTTTCTTAAGTTAGGTGTGGCTATGTGACATATTTCTCTATGAAATGTGAGTGGAAATGGAGCGTCTTGCTTCCAGATGGGAGTTTCAAGAGCCAGACTGTGATTTTGCCTTGAGAAGGGAACGAGCCAGCCTGAATTCTTGAGGGAATATGAAGGGCAGAGCTCCCTACCAGCCCGCACTGGACATAATCTTAGTGAGACGTAAACCTTTGGGGCTGTTTGTGATCTGAAAATGACATAGGTCATCCTGACTATTACCATATTTTATAGCTTGTTAAAATTGTATAAAATAACACATTACCAAAGAATGATCAATTTTATTTTTACAGTACATTTAATAAACATGTATCCAGTGACTTCTTTTGGAGATGAATTGCAGTTCCTGTCCGCCTCTATTAATAGCTGGCTTCAGAACCTTGGGCAAATTATTTGAACTTTTTGAGCCTTAAATGTCTTTAGTTGTAAATGAGGGCAATACCGCTTACGTAATAGGTTTTTTCCGAGGATGAAATGGTTAATTGTACATAATTCACCAAGCAAAATTCCCAAAGCAAAATGGGCATGCAAAATATGTTTATTCTTACCCTTCCCCCTGTTAAATACTGCCTAGTGAGAGTTTGAGGTGTCATGTGAAGTATCTTATAGGAGTATCTTGCCCTCAAGTATCTTATAGGAGAGAATATAGATACAAATAACCCCACATGTAATACAGTGTAAAACTCACTACTTAGGAAGCACAAAAGTATTCCCTGATGATGATATATCTGTAGAAAAACCATACAGAAATCCCCACAAGCTGGAAACATCCATACAAAAATAAGAAAGAAAGAAAGAAAGAAAGAAAAAAAGAAAGAAAGAAAGAAAGAAAGAAGAAAGAAAGAGAAGGAGGGAGGGAGGGAGGGAGGGAGGGAGGGAGGGAGGAAGGAAGGAAAAGAAGGAAAATACTGAGCAGCAGAACTCAGTGTTAAGTCAGTAAGTGATTTTCTACAGAAATCCCAAGCTATTTCTTTTTAGCTGGTTCCATCAAAATCCATCCGGGGATCAACAGTTTTACTTACATTCAACGTTTCAACTTTCAGCTTACTTTCAACGTTGGTAAAAGCCCTTTTAGAACTTTGTTACTATAGAAGCTTGCCATGTGAAAAATTCATCAGCAGTGGGTTTGAAATCTTAAAAGTGTTATGTCTTTTAGAAGAGTGGCCAGCCCAGCAGTATCCAGAGTAGACTGAAGGTTTCACATCAAAGGAGAAATCTGCACAGCTCTGATGTTGTCAACCCTCTCCACATGCATGGTTTTCCACACTGAACCCATTTTTTCATGTTTCGTTAGCAGCCTTATGTCTTATCCTTCACATCAAATGCTAGAGCAAGGACCCTAGTAATGAAGTCACTGAGCTCAACCTATTCATCGGATCTGGTCGTGGAGTCAAGACATTCTGGAGTGTGCAGGGAGAGGCTCTCCAGACAGTAAAGTTCTTACGTTGCCAAATTACCAGGACCATTTGGTCAGAAGTGAGCATGGGTAATTGGAAACATCCTGAATACATTTTCTAAAGGACAATTACAGTTTGTCAACACCAGTAAAAGGTTTCTGGGGGAAAAAACCTAGAAAACAGCAGGAGAAACTGGTTTTGGGGGCAAAAAGTTATAAAAGTAAGAAGAGAAGAATGCTTTCAGGATAGAACAACATGGGATACACTATCATGCACAAATCGATGTGTATAAAGCCAAAAAGATGTTTAGTTTGCAGTTTTATATTTCCTTATCCACTAAGAACAGCAGGTGGAGAGGAACATGAAATATGGAATGGAGATTTAGCTGCCTCTGGCCCCTTCTGAATCCTTAAATTATAAAGTCGCCTGCAGTGTGTGTAGTGGGTGGATAGGAATGGCTGTTAAAGAGGTTGGTAGATGGTTTTCCAGAAGTCTTATTGGAATAGGAGGGTCATGGCCATCAGTAGATCAATCAGGACATATGTAGTGGGGCCAAAGCCAACCATTAGTACAAGGAGACTTTTGAATAAAGCTCCTATACCAGGCAGTGCAGAACTCTCCCACGCTTGCAAAGGGAAATGTGGATTTTAAATGAAAATCACTTTGAGCTCACCTGTTGTTATTTTTGGCTGCATTCATAGGCAGAGAGAATTACTATGTAGTATTGTCACCAAACTCCAAAGGGAAACATGAGCTTTAATAAGGCAGCAAAAATCACCTGCTACTTCTCCTACTGTACTTCATATCTTAGAAACATCTTCTTTCATCACAAGGTTGATGGAGTATCTAAAGAAGACTGGATATAGTCTTTGGAGGAATAAAATGTAAGATAATGAATTATTCCTTGCTTCACATTTAATTTCCATGGCACTTTGAAAGCAATGTGTTTTCAAGGCTAACTCTCCTTTCAGGCAACTTGATGATAAGATGTACTAAATTTTCATATCCTCAACTTGAAAAAATTAATCTCTTTTAGATTGTAATTGCTTCGGATTTAATCTTAAAGTTTATGACTGTAATTTTCAGATGATGTGAATCACTCTGTGGAGGTTTTGTTAGTCATTTGTTTGGAATTAGATTTTTTCCATTTGCCGTAATTAATTCATTCACATTTGGTACTCTTTGCATTTTTATGTTCTTTATATTTTATTTTGGGGAATTAATTTGGAGAAAAATTAACTCCAACTAGACTTTGATGGTGGCTGTTATTTTTTAGTCGTACCAGCCCAAAGTTGCATTTAAAAAATAACTATTTCCGGGGTACCTGGTGGCTCAGTCAGTTGAGCGTACAACTTCAGCTCAGGTCATGATCTCGTGGTTCGTGAGATTGAGCCCCACAAGGGGCTTGCTGCTGTCAGCACAGAGCCCGCTGCAGATCCTCTGTTCCCCTCTCTCTGCCCCTCCCCCACTTGTGCTCTCTCAAAAATAAACATTTAACAAATATATTTCATACTTTTGTTCCAACCATCAACATACCGTGAGTTTTCACCTGTCTCTGTACTTGAACAAGAGTTCTTGATAACTCTGATGAGTGGTAAGCACCTTTCTTTGGGTTGAGTGATAAGGAGTAACATGAAAAACATCTTAAAGTTAGGTAAGCTCTGTCTTTAAACCAGACGCAAGTCAGCAATTTTAATCTACTTAATGCATTTCAGTGGATGTTTTTGTTTTTCAGCAAATTCCCCTCTTTCCTAATTTTAGTTTTCAATAGTACTCAGGGATTCAGTTGAAGGGTACTTTTATTTTGCTATTATTCTTTCCCCCATCTTTATTGATGTATAATTAACACATAAGAAGGGTATTATTTAAGGTGTATGATATAATGGTTTGATATAGGTATACATTGTGAAACGATTACCACAATCAAGCTAATTAACACGGCCATCACCTCACATAGTAACCTGTGTGTGTGTCGGGGGGGAGGGTACCCCATAGAGAGAGAGATCTGGCAAAAGTGTAAGATACCTGTTACAGCCAGGTGGTAAATTCATGGAGTTTTGAATGTCAAATTCTTTCGTTTACTGAACAGTTTTAAAGTCTGTCTGGGATACCAAGACTCTTTTAAGGGAGTCCAAAGATACAGGAGCCAATAGAGATTTCTGTCTGTGAGAGGGAAAATGGTAGTGGTTAGATGCTGCTTCCTCTCTGAAGACCTCCCAAGATGGAGTTTTTGTCATTACTTTGTATCTCTTTTGGAGGCTTCCTGGCTTCTTCATCTCCTTTATGTGCCTGCTTCCAATGTATACCTATGTATGCACTTTCTCTTGAGCATAGATTGACCATCCTCTAGACCTGTTGTCTCTCCTTCCCTCTCCTCTGCGTTTCCAATCTCTTGGTGGCACCACTGCTGTCCCCATTAAGGAAACCCCACCACCAACTTGGACATCTCTTTCCCCCTTGCCTAACTTCTTGAAAAGAGACCCGTTGGCATCCTGACTGGGCACCATCTAATATTTAAAATATGTATCACTGGACAGTTCCCAGCAATTACCTTAGTAAGCATTGAGTTTCCTCACAGTGAGCTGCAAAATAATGCTGGCAGATGGGAAGTCACACTCACCTTGGGACTCTGTTGGGCTTTTAGTTAAGTTTCTTTGAGCCTCAGTTTCCTCATCTGCAAGTGGGGAATATAATAGGGCCTTTCACACAGAGTCTCAAAGAATCTAACTGGGATGCTTAAACAAGATGAAAGAGGTTGTAATACTTTGTTTTCCAGGTAGTAGTATAAATTATATTTATTATTAAGGATTGTGTTGATTAGTAATGAAGTATGAGACATTATTATAAAATAAGCATATTTTTATGCCTACCAAGAGGTTGGCAAACATCGCCCAGTGAGCTGAACCCAAACCTGATCCCTGTTTTAGTAATAAAGCTTTACTAGAACATACCTGTACCCATTTGCTCGTAGATAGTGATTTGTTCACTCAGGCTGCATGGCAGAGTCTAGTAGTTGTGATAGGGACCTTATGTACCGCAAAGCCTAAAATATTTACTATATGTCCTTTTGCCAACAGTTTGCCGACCTCTGCCCAAGACAACTACCAACAAAATTGTAACTTTCTGGGTATCCTTCTAAATTCTTACTGACCACTCATCAGTTTAAATTATAAAACACATTGGGGCACCTGGTTAAGTGTCCAGCTTTGGCTCAGGTCATGCATGATCTCATGGTTCGTGAGATTAAATTAAATTTAAAAAACTTAAAAGAATGCATTTTGGAACTTGACCCAACTTTTTTGTATATAATACCTCATATGTGCACATATGTGCATCTGGGTGTTTTTGCATGTACACACACCCATGCACGCACACCCTGTCTAGACAGACACCAAAGCGTTCCCCTGTAAAATGAGGACAGTTTCCATACATTGCCAATGTCAAAAGGCTTAAACGACATTTTGGTAGTTCAAGGATAATATATAAGCACTAAACAAAACTTTAATCTTCAATCTCAAAATCACAGTCCTCGTAATAGTGTCTTAGTTGACGGAAGGATGAAAAGCAAAGTGGAAACACTTTAATTGCATTTACATAGATTATTTTTCTGGTATGATTATGAAAGTTAATATATGCACCAAAGTGTATGTTAATATCATGATAAACGTTTTAGTTTAACTGCATTCCAGTCTGATCGACTCTGTGAGGTAATGATACCTGCTTCTTCGTTGGCCAGTCTAACAGTCTAACAGATCAATGAGGTCTATTACAGTCATTCCCAATTCAGATGGTAATTAAAAGAAAGAATCTGAAAGATACATCTCTAAGTCACTCTATATTCCTTGTGAAATACAAAAAAAATGTGAAAATTCAGTCTTTTAAAGAACACGTTGCTATAGAGTTTTTTTCTAACTGAAATGAATCTTGTCATCAGCTAAAACTGAAATGTATTTAATTGAATTTTATAAAATGAAACAATGTAACCGTCCTCTGAAAGATATATTTGACATCTTAATTTTCTTGCCTATTCTAACATAGAAAGTATCAGCTCTTCATTCATCACAGAGCTTTTACTAAACTTTAGTATGTAAGCTTATGATGAATGATTAAGACACACCAGGCCAACTGGGAAGACTCTAGCTTTCATTTGCAAGAACCATAAAAAGCTTTGACTTGCAGCTGTTAGAAGCAAGTTAAAATATTATCAGAATACCACCAACTTGCAAAGCACAGCTGATATATTACTGGTGACTGTGTAAAATTATAGCATTGTCCAATCCAGGAACCAGATGGCCCATCTCCCTTGATTTGAGAAGTGCTGGGTGACTACAAATTTTACTTGCTGCCCTAGGCTTTACTTTTTCTTTTTAATGACTGGAATCTCAGTTTTAGATTTTGTAAAGTCTATGCCAGGTGACAAATACGAATGTTACCAAGTCACTTTCTCAAAAAATTCATTAATTTCCTTTAACCAAAGGACTGGTTGCAAGTAAAAATAAGATT